>NC_134827.1:91839456-92145384 GCF_004210375.1 Tachypleus tridentatus | reverse complement strand
AAATCTTTCGACTATCTAAATGATAGAAAGTTACACTACATGGCATCTGGTATTCTTGACTTAACTTGTCCAGTTACAAATAACATAACTCACAACTTCAGTTCAATGGTTATGAAAGTTTTGTTAGGTAATGTGATATACTACCTATGTGTCATTGAAAAACTTTACAACAAGAAACATTTGATATATTAATCTTTTTTAATAAAAAGTTAATTTCTAAGTTGGTAGAAGGAAGGGAAGTGTAATTTTGATCCATGTAATGTGTATAGTCTTATCAAAATATATACATTTTAATGAACAAAAATAAGCCTAAACAAAAGTCAAAAACACTGCACAAATCAAGAGGATTCCCAGGTTTTGGAGGTTCCTGCAGAAGTAGGAGTCTCATTGCAGTGAGGATATACTGCCTATCAGTCATAACTTCTGTTTACCAGTCTCACGTGATTAGACCTACAAATAATAACAATATAATCAAACAAAATAGGAATTAGGAGAGAGAGATGGGGGTATTCAAGCCCACAATGACTCACATCTGTATCACTCTTCACTGCCTGCAGACAGTTGTGGGAAAGTGACTGTTTTTCAAAGTAAAGAAAAAAACAAGTAATAGTAATAGTAATAATAGTAATAATAATTGAGAAGTAAGATAAACTTACCTCCTGAAGTTGGAATTCCTGTTCTCATTATTAGGGTAAGGCAATAATTAGAAGCCCAAGAGACAAATTATGCTAGTATAAAGGGGCCCATCCAGTTATATAAACTAACTAGTATAACTCCTAACTGCCACCCATTAAGATCACTGTAACTACCAGTTTTCAGACTCTAAACTAGCCTTTATATAACTACCAGTTTTCAGACTCTAAACTAGCCTTTATATAACTACCAGTTTTCAGACTCAGCCTTTATATAACTACCAGTTTTCAGACTCTAAACTAGCCTTTATATAACTACCAGTTTTCAGACTCTAAACTAGCCTTTATATGATGTTAATCTGCATAAAAGTAGTGCCAAGCTGTTTAAATATCCTTATTAACAATGAAAAATACTTATCAAGAACTTTCAGGAAAAGTTAATTAAATTTTACTTCATTATACGTATTTAATACATTTTTATATTTACCACAAGATATTTTAATCATTTTATTTAGAGTTTCTTTATTAAATACATTAAATATTAATTTTTCCATCAAAAATATTATTTTAGTTTACTTGACTGTTGAATATTAATGTTCTATACATTTAAATGAATATTTTTATAATAGAGGACAATTAATTCTTTGTAAGATATCTTTAGCCCTCAAAATATATACATTCAAATGAATGTTCCAATAATAGAAGATGATTTCTTTATTAGAAAAATAGTGGTATTATTTTAGATTTGGTACATAATTTTAAACAGTATAAGTCTTCATACTTATAGGATCGTATGTGTCTGCCCATCTCAAAACTATATTTTCTAGGATCTGACAGCGAGATGATATAACCAGCCTTTTCAAGGCTCGTTGGCTCCTGTCATTCAGTATCTTATGCCTGCCTGGCCATTTCTTGGACTCTTTGTTATCTGGACTTCTGTTTATTCAGCACACTGTCAATTGTCAACCTAGGAATGTTTAGTTTTTGCACAATAGCATGTTCAGACATTTTACCCCCAAATGACATTCCACTATCCTTCCTCTTTGAAACTTTATTTGATCTTTCTGTGTACTCATCATTCAGTATACAAGTGTGAAATAACTTTTGAGTGAACTGCTGATTACCTTTATAGGCCACACTATTTGCTTATTTTGTTGTCACACCAATTTTCCTGCAACCAGAGGTGTGTTCCATGAGTTTTGGTAGGATAGTGTAGTTGGTCTTTTTAAGTGTTCTATTTATATTTAAGAAGTATTTTTCTTGTTTTACAATTATTTAGACTGAAATGTATAATAAAGCTAAATAAAAACATATCATTCAGCACAACTTCTAACTTATAAAAAATTTATTAATTAAAATCATCTACACAGAAATTGATTCCCATAATCGAAATGTAATGTATTCCAGACATGTTTGTATTTATGACATATAAATAGTCAATCAAAAAATGTGCTCAAAGTATTTTACAAGGAATTTTCACAAATAATTTACTAGTTATGTGTAAAATTCGAGTCATCTACTTCAGCAGTTGTCAACTAAAAAGCACATTTTGAAATGGAGTTCATTTGAAAACCAACTATTAATTATTTTTCTTGTTTAAATTCATTTAGTTCTTTTGGAAGAATATAAATTTTTTGAAATATTCAAAAATTCAATTTCGTTATTGTATTTCAAAGTCAAAGGATCATTTATGAACCAAACATCACTTTTAATTCACTGTAAAAATTAAATGATGTAAGATGCATATTGTTGTGATTTTTTTTTGATGATTGTAATGGTGTATTAGACATCTGCATGTGACATTTCATATGCAGCATTTTAGTCAATATACATAATATATTATTTAACATATATCAATTAATTATACGTTTTTAATGAGAAAGATTTTAAAAAAATTAATTCTGATTTGAATTTTTTGTCATATGAAACTACAGGATTAGTATGGTTATTTATCATTTATTATTTTAGTGTTCAGTAAGTTGTGGATCTGGAATCCAGCATCGGGAAGTAAAGTGTATTTACCAGTTTGGAAATTTAATTTCTTATGATCATTGTGATGGACCATTGCCCAAAACTCAGCAACAATGCATTCAACCTTCTTGTCCTGAGTCGATATTGACTAACTGGACCGAGGTAACTTTTTATAAAATAATAACAACAATTAAGGATGGTTGAATGTATCACTTGATAGACTATCATGTGAGTTACTTATATTTTTAGTTGTACAAGATTATATATCAAAAAAATTTTAAATGTATAAATGATTTTCACTGAATGGTTTAATGCCTTATGAAAAGCATCCACCCAAAATATTGCACAAAATGAAACTATAAAATGTTTTTATTTAGATGTATCTATTTATTCTTTATTATCTTTTATCTAAATGTAATTCATGATAACTGTCTTTAAGTCCTTTGACCAACATACAACACACCATTGTTTTAAGAGAAACTGAAAGTTTCTGAGCATGCTCAGTTGTTTTCTCTAATTATGAGAGACTGCAAACCGAAAATACTACTAAGCTAATAATGACTACAAAGAATTGACTTGGGCAGACAACAACTTTCGTATCAATATTCCCATCTTATTAGTTTTTAATAAAATAATGTGAAAAAGTATTACCTTTACTTTGTTATTTTTTCTTGTCTTAGTTGATAAAGCTTATTCAGGATTACCTCCTTTGTGTCTGTAAAAGGTTGAAAGTATTGTAGATATTCAGGGGAATTAGTAAGTACTGTCTTCTTTCATTAAGTGATTATTGTTTTGTTGTTTTGACAGATGGCATCTCAAAAGGACATGTACATAAAAAACTTTAATATCTGTTAATAAAATTAGAGCTCAATGAGAGTAACATGGTGTTTTTGTCTGAAATATCCTATTATGAGAGTACATTAATATTCAGTGTCTTTGTCAAACAGAAAAATGTTGCATACAAATACTTCCTTTTACTTCTTAAGGAAATAAGTTGACCTGATATGTCATATTTTGTATTCTTTTGTTAGGGATAATATACATATTTATGTGGTTTAGACCATGACCAGTTTTCAAACAATTAAACAGAATTATTATAGTCTTCCATACACTATTATTCAAGAAAATAGCTGCTTGGATGTATAAAATATCATTTAGAAACCCTCTCTCTGCTGTTCTTCTAGAAATTACCTCATTATAGTATACACTACACACACAGAAATACTTTTCAGTACACGTAGTTCGTCGTAATAAATAACATAACACCTAGAATCTATGTGTGGGTGATTAACAATCAAATAGCTGGTCACTTTGTATAACATAGCACCTAGAAAACACTTCTATATGTTATGATATTCCTTGACAGTAACTTGTAACTACAGCAAATCCTCTTTGGTGTGATTTGCTAGAGAAATGTATTCTGAAAGTTACAAAGACCAATGCAGATATAAATATCAATTTCTCACTGCAAAGATTCCATACTCTATCTAAAGATACGTAAAGAACGTTTGACATATACCCTACTATAGGATGACTTAGAAATACTTACTGACTACATTATGAAATTATCCATATCAAAGAATTAACTTGAACAAACAGTCAAGCTTAACATTGAACTTTTGATAATCACAAAAGGTATCTCAACCTTATTTGCCCTCTAAGCATTGCCAAAAGTTTTCAACAGAAAAAGACAATTATTTATAATTTAGATACAACTGTAATATTATATAGTGTAAATAATTTTTTCTACATGCATTAGATTTGTTTAAAATATACTATTTTAAAACAAGTGGATTGTGTTGCTTTTTATTTATTGTTGAAATTTACTGCCAACAAATCACAGAAACCTACTGTGAAAAAATCCAGTCTACAAAGTCTTACAGTCGCAATACAATTTTGAGCTTCCAATTACTAAGTGTCAACAGAAGCCATTGCATACAACTGTTTCAAACCAAAAATTATTAATGCTTTATCAGAAGAATGTAGACTGTGTAAAAAAAATGTCAAACACCATAAGCAGCTTTGTTACAGCTATATAAGCATAATTTGTTTTACACTATAAATATACTAGGATTGACAGCCATCTGCACATGTATGTGGTAGTCTGAAAACTTTATTGTGCATACAGCTGTTCTTGACTCTTTTACTTCATTAGCATAATTTAACATAGTTTTATTATCACCCTCAGTTCACTTTTTTTAATGTTGTCATTTTCAGGAACATTTAAATATGCAACAGAATAAAAAATCAGGTTTATCCCACCATTTTTTAAAAATTAAAATTGCTTTATCTTTTAGTGTTCATCAACTTGTGGATGGGGAAGACAAGAACGTTTTTATTATTGCCATCAAAACAATAAGTCAGTTGATTTTACCCTGTGTAGACTACCAATTCCATCTGAAATTAGACCCTGCAAATTGAGATCTTGTATTTTTCATTGGAAAAAGGGAAAATGGAATAAAGTTTGTATTTAAACAATTCACTTATTTCTATTTCAAATTACCAAAGATTTATGGCCTCATAAAACTAGTCTTTATATTTGGTGTTATTGTATATTTTATTTGTTATTTATAATTCTACATTTTTTACTATAAATTTTCAAAATTCTTTTTTACAGCATGAAATAATATTCCATATTGAGATATACCTAAAAGTAACTGTGTTTTCGATATGTAATTATATACCCAATTTTTTTAACATTATATTAACAAGAGACAGTGTTGGGTTATTTTTCCTTGAGCAGTCAGTTTTCTATTGTATTTTGTAATGTTCTGTTACTTAAGTATTATAAATAATGAATCTTTTGTAAAAGATAGAAAGGACTATGAACTTAGCATTTGTGTTATTGCTTCAGTGCAGTGCTACATGTGGACGTGCAGTTGAGAAACGTAAAGTAATTTGTACTGATCTCCATGGTAAAGTCGTTGAAGACAAAATGTGCATGCCCAAAAAGAAACCCAGGATAACTCGGAAGTGCAGACATATTCCACCATGTCCATTCATATGGAAGGCTGGAAAATGGTCTTTGGTAAGTCTTACTTCAACAATCGAACAGTAGTATATAAAGTGTGTCTGTTATCTTCATTGTTTCTAAACCAAGTTAAGCCATTTGTTGGTAGCCAGACAGATTAGTCAAGAAGGCATCTTAAAATTGTTATGGAATATTTAAACACTTGGACATTTGCTGATGATTATCAAAATTGATATTTAGTTTAAATTTTCCAAAGTTATATTACCTTTATTCTAATTCAGACTATTGAAACTATTCCAATGTTTTCATGGCACTGGATAAAGCAAATTTTCACTGTTGATGTGATATTTCTATATTATTAAAAATAATAATAGTAATAACCTTATAATTTTGTTACTCTCATCTGAACAAGTAGCATTTTACCTTGGAGTACCCTGCTGGGGTAGTGGTAAGTCTACAGATTTGCAATGGTAAAATCAAGGGTTCAGTTTCCCTCAGTGGATAAAGCATATATCTCAGCATGGCTTTGCATAAAGAAAAACACACAAACACATTATATTGGATGTATACAAATAATAGCTGTTAAATTTTGCAAAATGGTATGTGGTTTTCAGAAGCTTAGTACAATAAACAGTGGATTGCTATTGTGACATCATACTGATATGCCAAATAATTGTGTGGTTGTGATTTTGATGTGCTTAAGGTACTTTTGTGGTACATGAACTAGATAGAGATTAACTCTAGAAACACCCTTAATAGTGAGGTATGATTTAAACTTGAATGTTATTGTTCTGAAACATTTTTACTATGTGGTAATTAAAGTAAAAACATTTTCTGTTACACAGTTCTATGAGGTTGAATTTGCATCTCTACAGAAACCAATACAAACGACCAGACTGCATTGACAAAAAATGACAATTTATATGATAGTTCAGGATTCTTTGTGTATTATGTTAAAGATATCCTTTCTGAAGTAGACAGGAATCAATTACAAGACATAATTTGTTATGTGTATGAATATTTGACATTCTCAAGCACAGTGTATGCATATCACTTGAAGAATCTAACAGAAAGTCATCACTCCTGTTTATAGATTTCTGTGGCATAATACACTCAAAAAAATTGTAGCTATCTTTGCTACTTCAACTTGAAAGATTTGATGAAAGCTGTGACTAACATATAAATCTAAAGAGAAAAAGATGTCTGTTGCACAAAAAAAACTGAGAATATCTATGTTTTCATATAAATGTGGAACCTGAGTCAGAAAGAATTCAAAATATTACATTTAATCCACTGAAGAGGTATTTTGTTATTAGACAAACTAAACGCACATTGTCCTAATGATGGTTAATTTTGAAAAAGTTAATTCTCATTTATCTGTCCCTTGATGTAGATTCCTCCTCTGGGATCTAAACATCTACCCACTTGTTTGCCGTATGTGGCGACCCCTGAAGTGAAGGGGAGGAGAGAATCATGGTGGTTGAGGGGTCCAACCCTAACACATTACTTTGGCCTTGAATTCCTGTAGACGGGCAGCTTCCCTTGGGTTAATTGGCTGGTTCATTTGGGCTAGGGTCAAGCAAATGCCAGTGTTGGATGTTCTCAACAGGTCTTGTGGATATTGTATCTGATGCTGGTGTTTGGGTATAGTGCTCATGAAACCCTGGCATTGCTGCAGTGTTTTTGTTTGACATTGTAGTGCATCCCCTCGTATGGCTCCTTGGTGGGTGGGGTCAGTGAACACCAAAATATTTCTTTTTTTATTATGGATCCTCCAAATAAAAACTTAAATAAAAGAGTGAAAAAACAATCTATAGGTAAATGACCATGTCTTGAAGATTCTGAGCAGCAATCTTCAACACCTGTTGTACCTTATTTTCTTATACTACATTCTCTTTCAGACAAACCTTTAGATCGAATGTCTCCCATTTTCATTACGAAGGGACTAGAGGGACTTCCTGGCTCTCCAAAGTCAGAGAAGAAGCTTCTGTCTGGTGACATATTGATGGAAACATCCACATCTCAACACAGTGAACTCCTGTTGCATGCAAAGGCAATTGGTGATATACCTATTGAGATTACACTTCATGCTACTTTGAATTATTCACAAGGAATTATTGTTGAGAGGAATTTGAAGAACATCCCCAAGTCAAAGATTCTTGCTGGTTTCTTCAGTCAAGGAGTTTCTGCAGTGAGGTGTATCTCCATTTGCAAAGATGGAATTATGATACCTACCAATATCCTGATTCTGACATTTACATCACCACATCCACTTGCCACCATCAAGGCAGGTTACCTTAATTGCATGGTATGACCATACACTCCAAACCCTCTCAGATGTTTCCAGTGACAGTGGTTCTGTCATTTGAAGACATTATGTCGTGGTTCCTTGACGTGTGCTCCTTGTGGTGGCAAGGACCAGGATGCCTTTGACTGTGAAATGGACCCTCATTGCATCAATTGCAATGGCTCTCACCCATCCTACTTTAAATGGTTGGAAGAAAAAGAGGTGCAGCATTTGAAAACGATTCATAACATTACATAACATAAATTACCCTGAGGCTTGAAAGTTGCTGTACACCACTTCATCTCAGATGTATGCAACTGCACTTCATTCCACTATTACAGTGGGAGTGTAGACAGATCTCTGTGTCTCAAAAAAATCGTTCTCTAAACAAATTGAAAGTTTTTTTACCTCCATGGTTAAAAAAGCTGATGAATTAACTTCAACACCCATCTCTGCCCCTTACCTACATTTCAACAAATCCCAAGATCCACTTGCTTTGGTTCCAGGTACAGGCATTTCCTCAGATACATCTTCTCCCACCCCAAGATGCAAAACAATCATTTGTTCACGTCTTCAATTGCTGGAATCCTCTTCAACAGCAAAGACCTGCCCAATCAACCCAGGGTAGGATACATGGAGGTCATTAGACTTCCCTCAAATAAAGACAGTAAAGTAAAAAGAAGTAGTTGTAAACAGAAGGATTCTCCACATAATTTGCCTATGCATAAATAAAAATGGCCACCTTGATACAATGGAACTGTCAGCAGCAGTAACTGACTATTATACAAGCAGCTGCTCAGTGCAATCCTAAAACCTCAACATGTTTTCCACAATATCCTCATTTGTGGTGGAATCCTGCCTGCCACATGGCATGGAAGGCTCAAAAACAGGCCTGGGATACTTTCCGTAGATATCTGACACTCTTGAACTGCATTGCTTTCCAGCAGGCCTGTGCGTATGCTCAATGGGTAAGACGTCAAAGCCAGAAGGAATCTTGGATTAAGTTCACAACCAACATACCTCCTACCACCAGTTCCAAAGTCATATGGGACAAGATTTGAAAGGTCAGTGGGCAATATAATTCTGTCCCCCTCTCGATCTTGGTCTCTGGCGAAGAAGTAGCTGATACCCAGAGCATTGCCAATACAATGAAAGCTTTTGCTGGGTATCTAGCACTTCTGTTTCTTTCCTCCACCTTCTCAGCCATCAAGACTCAGACAGGGCAATCACCTCTTTCTTTTCGAGCTGATTGTTTCTAAGACTATAATTGTCTCTTTACATTGATGGAACTCAAACTGGCCCTTCATCAGTCTGGCTGTACATTGGTTGGATCTGATGATGTACACTATGAAATGCTGTGCCATCTATCTCCTGCTTCTCTTGCTATTTTACTGATTGTATTTAACTGGATCTGGCAGGAAAATGTTTTTCCTAATGCCTGACACCAGGCTATTGTCCTACCTTTTTCTAAGCCTGGGAAGAATCCCAAGATTCCTTCAAACTACTCTCCAGTTGCTTTAATGAGCTATCTCTTTAAGACCATAGAGTGGATAGTTAATGCTCATCTTGTTTGGTTCCTCAAATCAAACAACTCCCTCTCACCCACCCATTGTGGGTTTTGATGACATCACTTCACTGTGGACCACCTGATTCGACTTGAAACCTCAGTCAGAGAAGTCTTTCTCAAATAACATCTTGTATCAATATTCTTTAACATTGAGAAAGCTTATGATTTTTTAAGACCTCCATATATATATATATAAGGGTTATGTGGCCATTTGCCCATTTTTATTAAAAATTTTTTAATGGACAGGAGATTCCAAGTTCATGTGGGTTCGACACTTTCCTGTTCTTTTCACTGAACAACTCCCTCTCACTGTTGCAAACAGGCTCTATGTTGATGACTTTTACATCTCATGTCATTCGTCGAATATGAGGTATATTGAGCAACAGCTACAGACTGCCCTCGATCGTTTACTGAAGTGGACCACAGCAAAAGGCTTTAACTTCTCTCTCTCTAAAACCGTTTACTTGTACTTTTGCTGCCAATGGGATATTCACCCTGATCCTGAACTCCGTATCAGTAATATTGTGCTGCCTGTGGTCCCTGAGACAAAGTTCTTGGGGCTTATCTGTAACTGGAAGCTGATCTTTATACCACACATCAAGCAGCTGTGAGTCAAATGTACAAATGTACTGAACATTCTTCATGTCCTCTCTTTCAGCACTTGGGGAGCAGATTAATGTTCTATGCTAAAGATATATGCTCTTATTCAATTGAAACTCGACTGTGGATCACTAGTCTATGGCTCTGCCAGAACCTCTGCTTTAAAGATACTGGACCCAATTCATCATCAAGGACTTTGGCTCTGCACTGGGGCTTTTCACACTTCCCCAGTTTAGAGCTTATACATATAGTCTCATGAACCTTCTTTGCACCTCTGCTGTTTACAACTGTCTTTACTATATGCTTTGAAACTTCGTTTCTTACTAAAGCATCCCATGTGGGGTTGTGTTTTCCTTCCTCAGTAGGCTATACTTTTTCAGAACAGACAGTCTGCCATTGCTCCTTTTGGCCTTCATATCCAGGCACAATCAAATGAATTGGGTCTGTCCTTGGATAACATATCTGTATCCACTGGTCAGCCCATCCCACTATGGTTTCTTACAGTCCCCATATGTGACCTATCTTTAAGTCTTCTGAGAAAAGCAGACACTCCTGATTGGAAATACTGTCTCTTATTTACTGAATATCTTTTAAACTATCTTTCCATTCCTATTTATACAAATGGTTCAAAATCAGGAGACTGTGTGGGCTCTGCCATGGTTTGTTGTGGTTAGGTGGTTGCACACAGAATCCCTTTTCAGCTTCTGTGTTCACTGCTGAACTGTACACCATTTCTCTTGCCCTGGATCACATATAAGCTAAGCAATACTCAAACTGCACTATTTATACTGACTTGGTTAGTTCTCTACTGGCCCTGGAATTGCTTCACATTAGGCTCACCCTGTTCTCGCCGATATTCAAAACCGACTGGCCCATTTCTCTTTATCATCTACTTCTATCCAGTTTTTCTGGATACCGGGCCATGTTGGTATTCATGGGAACAAGCTCACAGACACCAAAGCTAAATCTATCTTCTTTGGCACTATCACTGCTGTGCCTATTCCATATATGAACTATGGTCCTGTATTCAAGGCTTGGCTCTATGCCAGTTGGCACTTCAATTGAATGAAAAATGTGAAAATAAGCTTTTCCAAATAAACCCTATATTGGACTTTGGCCATCTTGCTTCTGTAATGATAGGAAAGAGGAAGTTGTTCTAACTAGACTATGCATTGGTCACAGTTTTTTAGCTTATCATTTTCTCATATCTGGACTGATGCACCAATGTGTTTTCTGTGTAACACTCATGTTACACAATAAGCCACATTTTACTGTCTTGTCATCATTATGACTCTTAGTGACAACACCATTTTAAACATGTTTTGCTGCAAGGTTTGTCCATAACATTAGAAAGTGTTATTGGTGGCAGTGACACTGTCCATTTTAGAAATATTTTAAGGCCATTAAGCTTTTTAATGCTATTTAAGTTTTCCTAATTTATACATTAGACCTTTTAAGAATCACAGTTCATCTAGTTCAATTTGAAACTGGAAAATGGCTGTAACGTCAAAATACTCGAAACCAGGACTGGAAAGGCCAACTTCAGGTGATTAACATTGATGTTTGATCTTACCCTTTTGTCATCCTGGCAAGTTATAATGATTAAAATTATGCTACAAGTCTTTCAAAACTTTTATTACTTTACTTTTTTGAAATGGCCATAATGTCAAATAACTCAGAACCAGAACTGGAAAGGCCAACTTTGGGTGACTGAGAGTGGTTTTTGTTCTTACCTATTAGTCTTCCTGGTGAGTTATGATAATTACAATTATGCTACAGAAAGTCCTTTACAACTTGTATTACTGTAGTTTTTCTCTTAATGTTGTAGACGAGACGTAAACATTGGTTTTATGCTATTTATGTTTCTTTTAATCTTTGTTTTGTTTTACTTTAATCTCCTTTTATGAATTTTACTAAAATTTCCTTAATTTTATCTTTTTACCAGAGTTTGGCACAGATAGCCAAGCTGCTTTGTGCCATAAAACACTAAATCAACCATCCATTTATCTACCTCAGATTGACTTTAATATAACTTGAAGAAGCTATCAGAAATTAAATTCATAAAAAGACTGCAATTAAACAAGACTAATTAAACAAAATACTACTACAAATGAAAAAAAACCAGCACAAGCTCAGAAAACTGTTATTCTTAGCTACGAAAGACCGACTTACACACACCACAACTATACGGCATCCCCAAACCTCACAATCCAGATTGTCCACTGAGATCCATGAGGTCGACCTGTAAATCATTCAACCACAACCTTGGTAAATATATAGCATGGGCATTTTCTGAATATGTAACATCAGCTGGCTCTTTTATTCAAAGACTCTTTTAACTTTATT
Source organism: Tachypleus tridentatus (assembly GCF_004210375.1). NCBI lineage: Eukaryota > Metazoa > Arthropoda > Merostomata > Xiphosura > Limulidae > Tachypleus > Tachypleus tridentatus. The sequence goes on along the minus strand of NC_134827.1, from coordinate 92,133,010 downwards.
CTTGACCAATTAAACCATAAAGCAGTAATGGCCAATTTTGATGTAATCTCTTTCTTCACAGAAGTTTTAACTCCTGAAACCTGCAAGATAGCTTTAGAACATTACATCCAAGACCCCAACCCATTAACAACCCTTAAAGAATTCACTACCACCAAAATTAACTTTGTTCAATAACCAAAATTACCTACAAATAAATGGCCTACGTTTGGGTAATCCTGTGCTGTGACACTAGTTCTCTCCAACATTTCTGACACAGATTGAATCTCAAGCAATCACTTCAGCCTTACACCCACAACTATACAGGTACAGATATGTTGATGATACAATTGCTGGATTCACATCTACAAAACACACACTTGTTTCAACCACATTAAGTTGATACCCCCCAACATTAAGTTCACCTGTGAACAGGAAAAAGCTTACCAAATAGCATTTCTTAACCTCAAGATCACTAGAACCCATACACAATTCTAAACAGAAATCCACAGAAAAATCACCCATACTGGATCATACATTCCCTGGGACTCAGCACATGAAACAAAACAAAAACCCACCATATTAAGAAACCAAATAAACACAACCACAAAACTATGTTCACCCAATAAATTAGCAATGAAATCAACAAAATAAAACACTTTATCAACATCAACAAATTTCCTTCAAAAACTGTGGAAAAAATTATATGCACACATCTGGACCAACAACAATAAATCCCAAGATACAACAAACTATAAAACCTTATACTGCTGCACACCATGTGTTCCTGACATCAGCAAAAAAATAACCAACATTAGGAAAAACTTATAATAAAACACAACATTCCAGTAAACACCAAATTTATTCAAAATCTAGGTACAAAACTAAAGTCCATACTGTGTAAAAACTACTACACTGACAAATACAACACCAACATAATTTATAAAATACATTGTAACAACTGCCATGACTTTTGTATTGGAGAAAGAAGCAGGAAAATAAAAATTAGTTTCAAATAACAGAAAAAAAAAACACCTTCACTCGTTTTTGAACACTGCAATTCAAATAAACACAACATAACCATAGAAAACACCCACATACTAAGTAGGAAAACAAATATAAATAAATGCAAAATCAAAGAAGCCCTACTTATACAACAACTAAAAAGAAAATTAAACCAATGTGAAGGAACACCTTTATACCTATTCTAAAATAATATTAAAAAGTAAAAATCTGTGCAAGTAATTTAATATTCAACTTAGATGTGTTGAATGATTTAAACTTGAGTTGACTTGGAATGAGCAAAGTTTATTGGTCCATTTCCTTGTATAGTAAAACCAACTGATTTGCTCATTTCACTTTTCAAGAAGCCACAAGGGATGTCTTCAAAGTTTGGTTGAGATAAGTAGAATAGTGCCCATGGTACCTACAGAGAACAGCTTAGGAAGGGTCAGATACAAATTCTGACCCTTTTGTATTGCATCTTGGAAGCACTACGGATGTATAACAAGTATAGTTGACATTAATCCAAAACTGAAGATACCTCAAATGGATACAGACAGGACAAAGTCCTGTGCCACCCCTTTCTCTATGTTACTTCTCAGAATGCATTTAAGGGTTGGTATAAATCAATAAACTAGAATGGGGCAATTATGGATTTTAGATCCAAGTTTGTTCTCCCATATCAGTTCGTGTAGGGCCCAAAGTTTGGTTGAGATTGATCAGAAACTGGGGATATGAGAGGCAGACAGTTAAATATATGACCTTTCAGGGAGGAAAATGAGGAAGTCTAATTGAATGTTGTTGACTGCCCTGTGTTACACACTCTTGGGGAGGGTTTCATGAGGGCTTGTTGAATCTGGTTCAGATTGATTTTAAAACATGCATGAAAGGCTGATACTAGCTTACCAGAGTGTGGCATGGTATTCAGATCAAAATGCTAAACCCTCTATGACCATTCATGAGTTCCTAAAGGTGCATGTCAAACTTGTTTGGGATCAGTCAAAAATATATGCATGGAAAGTGTACACATAGATGATGCTTCTACTTTATATTATTATATATATAGATCATTAGTTTTGATTGAATGTGGGTGAAATAGATAGTTAGCAGCTTTTATTAATTTGGATATGGCATGTGCTTTATAAATTGCTATTCTGATTATTTGTAAGAGGATAAAAACCAGTACATTGTGTAGTAACTAATGTTACAGAGGTGCTGGAACCAAGGGCACTGTAGCACCCCAACTTTCATATATTTGACTTGTATAGCAACTGTAAATTATTACATTAATTTTTGGCAACTTTTAGCAGCTCCTTATACTTTCAGTCTGTTACTGTAAAATCAGCATAGTTAGCCAAGCACACACCCCTCACACACACACATACACTTTGCAACTGTATTATGTATTTTTAATGAAAGAAAAAACTATAAAATACATCTGCTCTAATTTTAATGCTTAAAGCTTATTCAGAGCCACTGAAATGTGTATCTAAATGTTTTGTAAAAGTGTATCAAAGTGCAAGGACTTAAACATGGGAACAAGCAGACACCAAGTTCTTAATCTGGTCAATCTTATGATGACTAGTAGTCATTTATTTCTAATTCAAAGCATTCTAACTGACTTTTTGATTTCTTTGATTTAATATATACATATACTTTTACAGTGTTGAGTAAGTAGAGTCAAATAAAGGGTAAATTGTCATGTAGTTGTGGTACAGTTTAGTTTATCATCATGTATCTTAGTGACATAACACTGCAAGATCTTGTATTGTTCCTCTTTATAATGTCTTAGTCTTAGATATTAAGGCATTAAGTTTGGCCGAGAGTTAGCACAAATGTTTGTAACAAGGATGAATATTAAAGAAGCAAAAAGGTAGCTATTTTAAAACTCTAAAAGTTACTCAATCTTGCAACAAAACCTTATGTAAGTACACTAAATTTAAGTTCCTGTGATAAACACAGGAATAAGAAACTCTTACAGGTTATAGATATTTTAAAACATTTAATTATCCAATTAGGGAAACATCTTCATCTTGCATATACTTTTTAAAATGCATATGAGTAAGTAGTGCTAGACAGTTGGCAGGATCATTCCAATAATCAACTTAATATATACATGGATTTTGTAATGTATTCTTACTATGCGATTCACATTTGCTTTTTTTTTTTTTTTTTGTTCAAGTGCAATAGATCATGCAATCCAGGGATTCAGATTCGTACAGCTCATTGTTATCAGGTGAATCTGTATGGATGGATGGACCCCAAACCTCTTGCTCACCCACATGACCACAACCAAACATGGTGTGATGAAAACAGTCAGCCCAAGCTGATAAAGTCATGTAACCTTGGGAATTGTAATGATGGAGTTGCATGGAAACCTGGGCCATGGCAGCCTGTAAGTGATTGTATCTGCTTTTTCTTCCTGTTTCATAGCAACTTTTATTATAGTGACAGCTATTTTGTTACCAAAGATAAGCATTAGGCCTTGCTCTGTCTACCCATTCTTGAATTTGGATAAGATATAAATATGAAAGTTTTCTTTTTACCTTGCTTAGCATTTGTATTTGTCTGAAACTTGAATCTGTCATTACAAGGAATTCTGTTAGAGTTTTGACATTCTGTCTCTGTTTGGACCCTGGAAGGTGAAGCCAAAAAAGGATTCAGCATATGACTTTAAGGAATGAAATCAAAATTTGCAACCAAAGTGGTAGCTACACATATATCATTGATAACTAACTAATGAATGAATATTTGCTGTAAAAATTTTATCAATATTGTGCATGTAGCTACCACTTTGGCTGCCAAATTTGATTTGATTATTTTATCTTGCTTACTCAGTCCGTTTTTTGGCCACTTTTTTTTTTTTCCACACCTTGCATGTTTTTGGTTAGATATCACAGCTTCTGTCAATACACACCAAAAAAACATTGCAGGTAAGAAAGCAACAGTCAATAGTTAGCAACATTAACTTTTGGATTCCAATCGTATTATTGTGAATAGAACTACACCATCAGAACCAACCATATTCTTTAAAATATATGGTGATGGTTTTGCTTTCTAAAATAGTATTAATAACTCTCTTTATACTAACACCATGGAATCTAGGTTAACAATTTCTTGTCATCAACTCCATGTAACCAATACAGCCATATCAAGCATTATTATTTATCCTGATTGCTTAAGGTAATATCATGTGATTCTATTTAATTAGGAGAATTTCATAAAATTTAGCAAATTTGTGCCTAAACGTTAACAGTTAATAGCCAGATAGCTACCTATATGATTCTTTTGAAAACTTGAGCTATAAATCTGCTAATCTGGTTTGCTTGACTAACCAATACCTATGTATCTGCATGTGTTTTACCCTATAGTTTTGATGCTATTGATCAGCCATCTTTAATCCAATTGATAAAAAATTAAGAACAGTCAATCTTTACTGTTAGATGAAGGTGTATAAAAACTTGAGACCTGTTTGTTTAGGTGTGTGCAATAATTTTAGGAAAGCTGAGTAGTTTTATACATACCATTATCTTTGATTGTATAAGTAAGTTGAGCACAGGACACTTGCATGTAACTTTAGTATTATTTCTGGTTCACTGAATTCAGTGTTCTGTTACCTTTACACATATGGCTTATATTTAGACCAAATTTCACACCTAATTGTAGATTGTAAAGATTAATAAGAGTACTAAATTTGTAAAACATCCAAGAAAGTTAAATATGTTTTTCTATCAAATAAAGTTTTATATCTTGTGAATTTATTAATGGATTGCCTTGAAATTTGGTATATAAAGTAAGGGTAGGGTCCAGTATTTTTCATTCACTGAAAATATGTAATAGTTTAGATTGCCACAGTCCAAGCTACAAAATGTGTTTTGTAGGTTGTTTTGGGTGCATAACACATTATCATGTGTCTTGTTTGTCTCTTTTTCAACAAAGTCCACACAGGCTGGTTCAGTTACTTTAGAATACAAGTGACAAGGATTATTCTTCTTTACTGTGTTATTATAATACAGCATGTGATAATTTCACTTTAGAAATTGGCATCATACACTTTGTATGGCTGAACTTGCAATTAGGCACTCTAAATCTATCTGACCAACTAATTAATTAGAACTGCATCTTGAACATTTATTTATAGCCCAACAGAGGCTTAGAACATTACACACACTACAAGATATTATGATGCAACAATACTCAATTAAAATGAGAATAACTTAGAAGGTTCTAGTAACATGATGCAGTAATACAAAAATCACCACTGCACAACAAGTTGATTACACAACATATGATTCATAAACAGTGACATAAATAAACTTGCAATGAACTATCACTTCTAAAACTATACCTTCCAAAAGCAGATTTTCATGTATCTAACAATGAAAGTCTGCTTTAGGAAGGTATATTCAATAAGTATAGGATGCTATTAGACTAATTACAGCTTAATTCATGCTCAAAGTTATGAGATTAAGCTTGGGAATGCATATCTTTGTTCTGTATATTTTGATATAGATAATTATCTGTTTGTTAACATATTTTTTTATTTATTTCTTCTTTGTACAATCTTTATATTCACAATACAAATTAATTTGTTTCTATGGCATCTGAAGACAGGCTTGTACATTTAGGGTTAGTGGAAATATTGAAATATTGCAGTAGTTCATATTTGCCAGATTTCATTACACTGAATAATTTATTTTCTACATACACAAAAATTTTTACAATAATTTTATTTAGTATGTGAGGAAAAGTGTTTTGATACTAAGGCAGAAGAAAAAGTTAGTTTAGTCCTAGTTTAGCATTTATGGTAATACTATTATCTTTGATTCCATAAGTAAGTTAAGCACAGGACACTTACATCTAATTTTAATATTATTTCTGGTTCATTGAATTCAGTGTTCTGTTACTTGTGGTACTGGAATGCAGAAAAGACGTGTTCCTTGTTATAATCTAAATGGGAAAAAGATCAACAGAAAATATTGTCATCATTCTATGAGGCCAAAGAGAAGAAGAAAATGCTACAAGAAACCATGTAAGCTTTTCAGTTTGGAAAAAGTAATGAATGAGTATCCACTTATGTTGTAAAAATATACCATTTTAATTTGTATTTTGAATTGTAAAAGAAGGAACATTTTTGTTAATTTTCTCTTGGTTTCATTCTGTATATTACAAGTAAGTCATATGATAACTGTAATTAAAAAGAAGTTATTTAATTTTGAATGACTTGTGACCAACAAGTTTGCTCAACATTTATTTACATGCAAAAGAAAAAGTTGACTTTGATCAAATAATTATGTATCCAAGTTAATATTTATAACCAAACTTCTTGCAGGAAGTTTAAAAAACTTCTTTTTTAATTCTCAAAACATTTACTTACTTATTACAAGATTTCACTTATTACAAGTGTTGAATGTTGATGCCATGTTCAAGGAGCTAGAAGAGGGAAAGAAAAGCAGCTATGAATAGCTGAACTACTGGAAGTAACATAAACTAGATCTTGTCTCTTGTCATCTTATTTACACCAATCAGCTGGAATGTAGAAACCAAATTTTACACCAGCCAAATGTTATATGTGATGTAGTCTAATAGCTATCAAGACATAAGTATAATCAATTTTTGAATTTATTAACTATCTTAACACAAGCGATAAAAAAATTTTGTTACATAATACCTCTTTCAAAATCTTAAAAACTATTACAGAGACTTTGAGACATTACTGCAACAGAACCAAGGTAATGATGACACATTTCTTGATTATTAACTGATTCAGTAAGTTAAATGACTTGTTTAAAGACATTATTTCTTGTTTATAACAACAATATGTGAAATTCCCATCTTTTTATGTTTATTTCTGGAATCACACTAAACAGTGAAGATTAATATTTACTAATAATATGCCAGGCATGGCCAAGTGGGTTGAGGCATTCGACTTGTAATCTGAGGGTTGCAGGTTCAAATCCTGGTCGCACCAAACATGCTTGCTCTTTCAGCCATGGGGGTGTTATAATGTGATTGTCAATCCCACTGTTCATTAGTAAAACAGTAGCCCAAGAGTTGGTGGTGGGTGGTGATGACTAGCTACCTTCCCTCTAGTCTTACACTACTAAATTAAGGACGGCTAGCACAGACAGCTCTCGTGTACCTTTGTGCGACATTCAAAAACAGAACAAACTACTAATAATACTTTTACTAATTCAGGTATTGTCACTTAACGTTCTTACAGCTGAGAAAATATGCATGTTAAAAGTGTTAAATATGATACTTTAAGTCTTGTGAACCACAATTACTGCTGAATCCAACTATCTGCTTTGTAATATTAGTAAAAAGATTTGTAAATTGAAAAGGTGTCAGAAGCTGTAACAAAACATGAAGTTAACTGTTCATTTCACCTCCTTCCACTTGAAGTTTTGTATCAGTATTAACTTCTAATACTAATTGACAGGACTTTTATTTTCTTGTAAATTACTGTTACTTTATTATAAATAAAATGCTAAAACACTTAGAATGAAAAACCACTAATTATCATTTTACCAATTTTTTATCTTTCCCAGACTCAGTATTGTGTTGTACTATGTATATTAATGCAGTGCACATATCTGAAAGTATACAATTATACACTTTCATGATAACACAGTTATAGATCTGCAAGTATCTCATTACAGATGAAAAATGAATATTAAATTGCAATGTTGAGTTTAATACATTAAAAATATAGAAACAATCATCAGTAAGGAGTAAATTTTTACTTTTAAATCATTTTGGTAATTCTGGTTTATCTGTGTGTTGTTTTTCAGAGTGATTTTAACAACCATTTAAGAACATTTAATTGAAAAAGTTTTTAAAAGTTGTGTGCTTAACAATATTACTGAAGAACGGTGTGTTTTCTTAAAACCACAAATGAAAATTTGTGGAAGGTACTGTTTCTTTAAGACATTTTGAAACATGTTTTGAAACGATTGATCCACACATTTTGGGGTCCACCACCTACGTATTTAAGGTGTCAAATACTGAAGAAGGGGGGTTGTTGAATTAAGTCTGAATTATTTAATCATTTTAGAGGACTTATGCCATGACTTTAAAGACTTAGTATTTACTGTTCATTTGTTATTCCTTCCTGTCATTTAGTTAGTTATGAGGTTTTAGCTATATTTTAATAGTAATAAAAATACAGCAGTGCTACTGTTGTTGCTATATATTTATACCCATGGCAGTGCTATCACTACCGCTACTGATGATACTAGCATTTTTCATAATATTTCTTTGGCAATAATGAAACATGCAAGAATGAAAAAATACAAATTTATTAGTAAATAATAACATAATACAAACTCATTAAAACAGCTTATCCATATTTGTGAATGGTGAAGAGAAAGTGGCTAACAACTAAATAGCTTTTAATATACATTCAGTGATAGTACTTGGAGAATAAAATTTCAAAAAATAAATTAAAATTATGACAGATAATGATTGTAATAAATAAATTAATAAGTTCGCAACAGTAACTGCATCATATGTAAGTAAAATGCAGTGTAAATATGATTTTATACAATACACAAAGTTACATAATAGTATTGTATAATAATTAAAATAATATATATACGTCTGGAAGTTTCTTGACTAATTATCTGAGATGAAATATAAATTAACCAATTCATATTAATATCTTGAATTATCAGTTGAAATGTGTTAATAAAGAAAAAATTTTGCCAGAATTTTCAGTTCAGAAATTTAATAAAATATTTAATATTACTTCCAAACTAATTTTTTTCCACAAAAGTAACTTAACATTAACATATAACAGTATCATAAATGAATAAAAGAATGCTTTGTTTATAAGACAAAGTATTATTTTAAAAACATACTTATCTGCTGATGCATAGCTATTTCTTGGCCTTCACTTTGCCCATCTAGATATTGGTTGTTCATCTGATAGTCATTTTGATAAAATTAATTAAAAAATAATTGAAGGGTTGTTGAAGATTAATCATTTGACTTGGTATGAGGAAGTAGAAATGGCTTAAGTGATCATGTGAATAATAAACAAATGGGTTTGAGTATGAAGTAGAGACATTGATCATTCTATTCAGTTTGCTAACTTATTTCCCACACCTATAGAGATAACTGCTTTTACAAATCTTTGTGACACCTTGTCAAATGCTTTCTGAAAAAGATACTTTCCACACTAATGATGTAAGACTTATGAGTCTATAGTTACTGGGAGTTGCATTAGCTAACTTCTAATCCTCTGGTACCTGCCCACTATTCAAGGACTGAAAAAATAGTACTAAGCAGCTTGCATATACAGTTTTTAACTTCCTTTAAAACCACTGGGTAAATATCTGGTTCATGATACTTATCTGTCATTCTTTAAACTTCTCAATCTTTCCTTAACCAACTCAGACTTTGTTCAGTCATCTTGTTTGACCTCATTTCCACCTATCAGCTGTTCCAGATTTAGAATATTGCTTGAATCTTCATTAGTAAAATCTGAGGAAAAAGCAAAATTTTAATAACTCGGTCATTTCACTCAACAGACACTTTATCATCCTTCAAGTGTTCTACTCCCATTCTAAGATTTTGTTCACTTTTAATGTATTTAAAGAAATACTTACTGTTAATTTTTAAATTTTTCAGCCAACCTTTTCTCACACATCCTTTTTATGTATTTCCTATTTTATGAACTTTCTGTAATCTTCTGTCATACCAGTTGATTTAAATTTCTTAAATTGATGGTGCTTTTCTTTAATCTTTCCCTTAAACATTTTATGAGCCAACCTGTTCTTTTTTTACTAGCTGCTATTTTGTTCTTCTTATAAAGAATATTATAAGAAGTCTAAAGAAGTCTAAAAATACTCAAATAAAGTATATACATGAACCAAATACTCAAATGTCTTTAATATTCCTGAGCACTGTGTATGTATTTTTTAGAAAAAAAAAATTATTGGTTTCACCTGTAATGTAATTTACCTAAGATATATGTAAACATTTGAAGTATTTGTTGCTATAAAGATATCATCTGAAGTAACAAATGCTCATAATTCTGTTACTTGTACAGAATTATATCCAAAAGTCTTTGAAAAGTGTATTGCATAATACAAATGGTATTTAAATTGAAACTTCTTTAGTTTGAACAGTTACTAGCTTGTCTTTATCACTATTTTCAACTTTCACCTGTTGTCATTAACAACTAATTAGGTTTCTAGATAAAAATATCAACCCAAACCTAAAGCATAACTGCTTGAATATTAATGGATAGCATATTCTTTGCATTGTATAAATTTGTTTCCCAGTTCAGTTTTAACCTTTTATCATTTCCATATTGATTATGTGTAAGTATATTGATTGAGGCTAGTTTTTTCCACTAATGCTAAGTATTTCACTCTACTGACCCTATATTTTACTACTATATATAAACTTGGGTCATGTCACTTTCTCTTCATTTGTAATTTATACATACAGTTCTTTGTTCACATCTGAGCAGTTATATGTATTTTTTATTATTAATTCCATTTCTACAGGTTCCACTAATGTATTATTACTAGTATTGAATTTTTTCACATCACCTTCAGTAACAACCTGGAATTTTTAGCTATCTATGTCATACTAACTAAACAGTCCCAAATTGCATAAGACTTTATTTGGGGGGGGGGAGAATGTTCTTTTCTCTATTTCAGGTGTAGACACCTTCACTATGGACTATAATTATTTCCACTTGTACTGTTTTTCTCTCTCTTTACTGGATTCTTTTTCTTTTGTGTTTCTTATATCAGCCACTTATTGCTATTTAGCCTTTCAAGAGTTATGCTTTAGTTTTATTGGCTATATATCTTGTGCAAATAAATTATTTCACTAGGTAAAAAGGATTGTTTTCACACTGTACAATTTCTCCGTTTATATTTAGATACTAACACATGATACCATATAGTACACAGGATATTAACCTTAGCTTCAACTGGTAATTGGTGTTTTTCTATCAAGATATTTTTTTCCGAATGAACCAATACTTAAAAGTAAAGATGATGAGCCCATTACTTTTAAAGAATCAAACTAACATGTCGTGCAACGTGAATATGTTTACTACCTATTATTATTATTACTGAGACAGTTTCTTTAAACTGTCCATTCACAGTATGAACTATTTTTGTGTTGTACACATTGCATTATTTTTATCTATATAGAAGGTAACCCTTGTTTACAAATTTTTCTTTTAAGAAGTGCCTGTTCAGCAAACAGTGAGAAACTGTGTAACCTACCATGTCATATTTGAGCATGATTTTGGAATATTTCATTGCTTTTCAGAAGTCTACATTTAAATTTGTATTGTATATGTAACTTAGTTGTATTAAAATAGCTTTTTCCTAACATCTTTTCTGATTACAACTTTTACTAAGTGCACAAAAAGTAAGAGTAATTAAGTGTCCATCTTCAGTTATTTGTAACACTACTTTAGGTGGATCACTCTCTGATACTCTAGGTATGCAAACTCTAATAAATTGCACCTACTCTTAGTTATTGTACTACTCTGATTACTTCTAGGCACCTAAACGTGCTTTTTCCTAAGCTTACATAACTTCTTCTCTGTTTAGGTTTATCAGCATAATAATAGTAGGATGAACAAGAGTGATCTGGTTAGTGTTTTTTCCCTTGCATCATTATTGTAATCTAGCAAATGGTACAAATTGATGGATTGTGCATATCATGACCAAGAACGATGTGGTTGGTGTGTGCATAGGATGAACAAGAATGGTGTGGATAATATGTGTATGAGTTAAACAAGAATGGTGTGGTTAGTATGTGTATGACTTGAACAAGAACAGTGTGGTTAGTATGTGTATGACTTGAACAAGAACAGTGTGGTTAGTATGTGTATGACTTGAACAAGAACAGTGTGGTTAGTATGTGTATGGGATGACCAAGAACAGTGTGGTTAGTACGTGTATGACTTGAACAAGAATGGTGTGGTTAGTATGTGTATGGGATGACCAAGAACAGTGTGGTTAGTACGTGTATGACTTGAACAAGAATGGTGTGGTTAGTATGTGTATGAGTTGAACAAGAATGGTGTGGTTAGTATGTGTATGACTTGAACAAGAATGGTGTGGTTAGTATGTGTATGACTTGAACAAGAATGGTGTGGTTAGTATGTGTATGAGTTGAACAAGAACAGTGTGGTTAGTATGTGTATGACTTGAACAAGAATGGTGTGGTTAGTACGTGTATGACTTGAACAAGAATGGTGTGGTTAGTATGTGTATGAGTTGAACAAGAATGGTGTGGTTAGTACGTGTATGACTTGAACAAGAATGGTGTGGTTAGTATGTGTATGAGTTGAACAAGAATGGTGTGGTTAGTATGTGTATGACTTGAACAAGAATGGTGTGGTTGAAATACGTGTATGACTTGAACAAGAATGGTGTGGTTAGTACGTGTATGACTTGAACAAGAATGGTGTGGTTAGTATGTGTATGACTTGAACAAGAATGGTGTGGTTAGTATGTGTATGAGTTGAACAAGAATGGTGTGGTAAGAATGTGTATGACTTGAACAAGAATGGTGTGGTTAGTACGTGTATGACTTGAACAAGAATGGTGTGGTTAGAAATGCGTGTATGACTTGAACAAGAATGGTGTGGTTAGTATGTGTATGACTTGAACAAGAATGGTGTGGTTAGTATGTGTATGACTTGAACAAGAATGGTGTGGTTAGTATGTGTATGACTTGAACAAGAATGGTGTGGTTAGTATGTGTATGACTTGAACAAGAATGGTGTGGTTAGTATGTGTATGACTTGAACAAGTTAGTAAGTTGGTGTGGTTAGTATGTGTATGAGTTGAACAAGAATGGTGTGGTTAGTATGTGTATGGGTTGACCAAGAACAAGAACAGTGTATGAGTTGAACAAGAATATGTGTATGTAGTTGAACAAGAATGGTGTGGTTAGTGTGGTTAGTATGTGTATGGTTAGTATGTGTATGAACAAGAATGGTGTGGTTAGTATGTGTATGGGATGAACAAGAATGGTGTGGTGAACAAGAATGGTGTGGTTAGTATGTGTATGGGATGAACGTGTATGGGATGAACAAGAATGGTGTGGTTAGTATGTGTATGAGTTGAACAAGAATAGTGTGGTTAGTATGTGTATGACTTGAACAAGAATGGTGTGGTTAGTATGTGTATGGGATGACCAAGAACAGTGTGGTTAGTATGTGTATGAGTTGAACAAGAACAGTGTGGTTAGTATGTGTATGACTTGAACAAGAACAGTGTGGTTAGTATGTGTATGACTTGAACAAGAATGGTGTGGTTAGTATGTGTATGGGATGAACAAGAATGGTGTGGTTAGTATGTGTATGACTTGAACAAGAACAGTGTGGTTAGTACGTGTATGGGATGAACAAGAATGGTGTGGTTAGTATGTGTATGACTTGAACAAGAATGGTGTGGTTAGTATGTGTATGGGATGAACAAGAATGGTGTGGTTAGTATGTGTATGGGATGAACAAGAATGGTGTGGTTAGTATGTGTATGGGACTTGAACAAGAATGGTGTGGTTAGTATGTGTATGAGTTGAACAAGAATGGTGTGGTTAGTATGTGTATGACTTGAACAAGAATGGTGTGGTTAGTATGTGTATGACTTGAACAAGAACAGTGTGGTTAGTATGTGTATGAGTTGAACAAGAACGGTGTGGTTAGTATGTGTATGACTTGAACAAGAACAGTGTGGTTAGTACGTGTATGGGATGAACAAGAATGGTGTGGTGAGTATGTGTATGACTTGAACAAGAACAGTGTGGTTAGTATGTGTATGGGATGAACAAGAATGGTGTGGTTAGTATGTGTATGACTTGAACAAGAACAGTGTGGTTAGTACGTGTATGGGATGAACAAGAATGGTGTGGTTAGTATGTGTATGACTTGAACAAGAATGGTGTGGTTAGTATGTGTATGGGATGAACAAGAATGGTGTGGTTAATATGTGTATGACTTGAACAAGAATGGTGTGGTTAGTATGTGTATGGGTTGAACAAGAATGGTGTGGTTAATATGTGTATGAGTTGAACAAGAACAGTGTGGTTAGTATGTGTATGACTTGAACAAGAATGGTGTGGTTAGTATGTGTATGACTTGAACAAGAATGGTGTGGTTAATATGTGTATGGGATGAACAAGAATGGTGTGGTTAATATGTGTATGACTTGAACAAGAATGGTGTGGTTAGTATGTGTATGGGTTGAACAAGAACAGTGTGGTTAGTACGTGTATGGGTTGAACAAGAACAGTGTGGTTAGTATGTGTATGACTTGAACAAGAACAGTGTGGTTAGTATGTGTATGGAACGACCAAGAACAGTGTGGTTAGTACATGTATGGGATGAACAAGAACAGTGTGGTTAGTACGTGTATGGGACGACCAAGAACAGTGTGGTTAGTACGTGTATGGAACGACCAAGAACAGTGTGGTTAGTACGTGTATGGAACGACCAAGAACAGTGTGGTTAGTACGTGTATGGGATGAACAAGAACAGTGTGGTTAGTATGTGTGTAGGATGACCAAGAACGTTGCAGTTAGTACGTGTATAGGGTGAACAAGAACAGTGTGGTTAATACGTGTATAGGGTGAACAAGAATGATATGGATAGTTAATGTGGATAACCATTAGTGATGTACTGTGTATGTGGTCTGAGAAAGATGGCCTTATTGTGTGTACATAAAGGGGGTTTAGCTCTCTAGGTTAATTCAGATTTTTACCAGTAATGTCAATCCCTCCACACTCTATAAAGAACTGCTATATTTTGTTTTATATACACATGCTTATTGTATTGAAATTGTTTTCTTTTGTTTAGTAAATAAAATGTTTTTGTTCCATTGCTGATATGGTCCTTACTTTCAATTTAGTCAGGTAGGAAACTCAGTTTAACTCTGGATAAGATTTTCTGCTATAACTATTCTTATCTGTAATTGGTTAACTTGAGATTTCTACAGTAAACAATTGATGTTTTCAGCTTGAATTGTTTCTGTTTGATAGAGCTAGGCAATAAAATTAATGTAATAAATTACCTATGAGCATTGATTACATTGTTTAGTGTTAGATAAAATAATCAGTATTATGAAAATAATTAACTAATTAAAAATAATTTTCAACTATTTTAACTGTTCAGAAATTGAAATATTGCTATTATTGTTATTTTTCAATTCATATTTGTTCAGCTTGATTGATTAGTGTTATAACTCATAAGAATAGTCAATTTGTTCAAATTAGTATTTCTAAGTATGACTTCAACTTTTCAAATAATCAAAATATTGCCATTATGTTGTTAAGCACAAAGCTACATAATGAGAGATCTTTGATCTGACCAATGTGGGTATTGAAACTTAATTTTTAACTTTTCATCATTAGAGATGTATGTTTTTAAATTACATGTTTAATTCTTGTTGAAGGAAAGAGAAAAGTTGTCTAATACATATATACTTCAAAAGCTATAAACCAGATCTTGGTTGCTGTGGTATCTTGTTTTGTTTTCAAATTGACAGTAGTTCCAATAGTGCATAAAAAAATTGGTAGTGAAAAATATTATAGTGCAGTAACAACTTCCATTACTCATGATGGGCATTGTTTTGGTTTCCTGTATTAAAAAAAAAAAACAAAAAGTGTGCAAATACACATTTATGTTGCTTCTTTAGCATACATTTTTTTATACTGATAAAATATAAAAAGACACATTATCTTGGCATAAAAAATATTTGCAACATTTAGAATTAAGCTTGCATATATAATTACTTCTTAGAAATTAACAAAAGCAGTAACTATAATGAATGAAAAGGAAAGATATCCAAGCAATTATATCAGTTGTTAAATCTGATTACTAATGAAAAATAGAACAAATGATTGAATATATTAATTTAAATTTATTCTGTAGTATCAGCTGTACTTATAATCTTATCATTGTATTATATCTCATTAGGTAAAGCTACAAGTTGTCAGGATCATCAAAAGAATACATTGCAAGATGGAGAACAGGATATTGTAGTCAGAGGGCATTCAATTAAAGTTTATTGTTCTAGAATGAATAGTAGTCATCCACAAGAATACATCAAATTGCCAAGTGGAGAAAGTGATAATTTTTCAGAGATTTATAATAAAAGGTAAAATTTCTACATTGGTTTTTAAATTTAAAGTATTTGGGGCAGTTGTAATTATTCACTGCAAAAGAGATGACTGGTTTTAAAAGTGTTGCACTCTAAAACGTTTAATGTTTATATATTTGAGGAAATTATTATTTGCCTAGTATGTTGGTGCTTGATAAAAAGGATATATAGTTGATGGTAGGAAAGTTCATTATTTTTCCTAGATTTAAGAAACCAAAAAATGTTATATAATTTTACTGTTTTGATTTTCACCTTTAAAAAAAATAAGAAACAAAATTATCATATTAAAGAGTACAATGTCTCATTAGGTTCCAAGTTACACCCACCCCCTTTTTTTTTTCACAGTCACAAAGTGTGTTGAGAAAGTATTAATATCAACATACAAAATGTAACAAAATAAGAATTTTTCTAAGATTTTTGTAACTACTTCAAAGATAAAAAATCAAAAGTTATCCATTTTATTTTGGCACTGCCACAGCAGGAATTCTAAAACATTCATTTATACACATATGTTATATCTAATGAAAAGCCTAAATGAGTTGAACCAAATTATTGGCTGTAGGGCTATATGCTTTTAGGGTTAATATTGTATGTACAGTTTTGGATAATTTTGACAAGCAAGTCATTACACAGTATTTGCAAGTATAGGGCTTCTACTTATGAATTAATCATTTTTTTAGCAATTAATTATTTGTACCTTATGTTGGAATAATTGCAGCAAAAAGCAAAGTCAGTAAATGTTCCTTTGAGAACATTATTGACTTCATTTCCCTAATTATTAAAACCTCATATTCCTTTTTTTTTACTTCATGAATATAAATCTTCCTATAATATTGTGTAAAAACTAAATAGCATTCAGATTAAAAATTTTAGCAGTTTGTTTTTTGTGTTATTTATTGTTTACATTTTAGAACAAGAAGGTTGAAACATTGTTCTCTGCTTTATTTTGGTAAAAATGTTAATACCCATACCAGCCATCCTGAGATACATTTTTACTTCAAGTGGATTTCTCATCATCACAAAAGTATCAGTCAGCCCTTGTTGGCAGAATACTTGTAGTATGCAACTACTAGATAACTTACTCTCCTGTCATGTGTATACTTCTTATAAAAAATTTCTTTAAAACATACTAAATTTAGTTGAGGTTATGTTCTAACTTCAGTCTGAGGTATTACTTTCTGTAGCAGGGTTCAGTCATAAAAGTTATCTACTGGATTGTGGAATAATAGTATAGTATTCTGCTTTAAATCTTTCTTTTTTTTTAAAGAGAGAATTGCTTTACAACCATCAGAAGAAGTAAAAATACTTCACGAATCTTGTGATATGCCTTTCTAATCATTCAGCTACAGAAAGAATATGAATTTTAAATGTAGATTTGGTTGTTTCAGGTAGATTCCTTTTTTTCTTCAGAGAGAGATTATTTTGTGTCCTGAAAGAGTCGAGACTTGCTCTTTAAGTTTCACTTGGATTTAAAGCTGTTATTTGGTAATCTTGCTTTTTCAGATTTTTAGTTGTTGTGAAGATGGAATAACTGTGTGCTTTGTTTAACCATGAAACGACCATAAATGACTTCAATCAAACAAATTTTAGCACCAGCAACAAGGTGTACTTCTCATTTGTACTCCTTGTAAAATATTGCCCAAGAAATGTCTTTGAATTATAGCGAGAATGTAGCGGAGAGGAAGTGAGCCGTAACTGATCTGAAAATAAAACTTGGAAAAGCCCTCTGTTGAGTACTGAGTGCTTCCCTGCATAACCATTCAAGGACTTCATCTTCTGCCCACCTATGAATGTGACTGAATAGTAGCCTTGTCTATCAGGAACCTCTAATAATGTCAGTTGTTCTCATGCAGATGAGAATATTGAAGGAATGTCTCTGAGAAATGTTTACTGACTGTAGTTATGCTATGAAAATCTGTATAATAAGCTACATGATTGAACACCAAGTGCTACTAAAGCTTTGTACTGGAAGGATGCTTGTAAATGAGATGCAGTAGACAGACATTTTTTGCAAATATGACCCTTCTGCTTCCAGGTGATGTGGAGACCATTACATCCCATGTATGATTTATATTCGATCAGTTAGGAACTTCTTATGGTGAGGGAAGTACTACATGTCAAAAGACATCTTGTATTTCAGTGCCCTTGAATACATTGCCATGGCTACATAATGTTTCAAGTGAACCCAAGCTATAGTTTCAAAAAAACTGTAAAATGTTAGCTGTTAATCAAGGGAAAGAGGAGACAATGTGGTGCATATGGCTGCATGGTTATGATAGTGACATGGACTTCCTAATTTTTACAACTGCTAAGGTAGTTGGTTGAGAAATAAACAGCTGTAAGAACGTTATCACCCTTACTTTCTGAGCTATCTTGTGAAAAGAGAGAACTTCTGCAGCATATGTATATTTATATATTGAAATTATCTTGGTGATGTTAGCTGTAATATCCAGAACATCAACATTTTATGAGAGAAGATTACAGGAATTTGTAAACTGTTTTTAAACTAAAAGGAAGTTGGTTCTTTTAATTTCCAATCTGTTGGATTGAATTTCACAGTAAATTATTTGTACAACATTGGTGAAATGTGGTTTTATTTTATATGGAGCCAGTGCATGATGATCACTAGAGAACCTAGGACATTAGTGGTTCGAAAGCTGTTGGCAGTCACTGATATTCCTAGAAGACTATGTTCATAATACTTTTTTTAATTGTTGTGTGTATATTTCATTTTTGAGTCTGACATAATTTCAGTATGTGGGTGGAGAATTATTCCACAGAGAAAGAAAACTTTTAGTTTTATATTTTACTTGAGAAACACGTATAAACATATATTTTGAAGTGGATAAAAAGTATCTGTAGTGCTCTTTTTGTTCCTGTGCAATAAAGTTTGGTAACCATGTAATGTACACAGATATTAGAATTCTGGATCTGTTGAATGATAATCTACATTATTCTAAACTTGAGAGCTTCCTTACTTTTTTATAACTCTACTTTTAACCACAATTTTCCCCTGATGACTACACATTGTCTTTCATTTCTATCTTCATTCTGATTGTATAAAGATTGTTTTGCATGTTGTTCAGTCAGAAAGACAGAAGTGTAGTTTGTTATTTTCTTTTGTAAATTATGTGTGTAAAATCAACATTTTTGTTTATAAGCGATATAAATACAGTTGGTCTTTTTTCCCTTACAAACAGCATGAAAATATCAACTTATGTCATCCTTACTAAAAATATTCATTAACATTAGGAGCAATAGTAAAACCTTTCAACGTAGCAGTCGACTGCAATCTTTCCATATGTATTGAAATCAAGACAACTGGGATTTAAAACTAACTAATGATGTGTGCTACATTCAAATACAGACATTGAAATGTTCAATAGTTTAACTTTGTTTGTTATACTTGTGTTCTGTTCGAAATTGTAAGTGTTTAAATAACTCATAAAAAATGTATTAATGAGGTTTATCTGAAGCTGATTTGAATATGTCAAACACTTTATGCCATTGGCTCATTATGGTAGACTTTCAATTTATTTACAACATTCAATGAATTATGTGTTTGAAATACTGATATGTAGTATCAGTTTCTGATATTAAGTACAAACATGACATATATAAATAGAAATGCACATTATATATAAATAACTACTAGCACCTGACATGAAGTTCATCAACTCTTAGTAATTTTCAAAGTTATTGATACATCAAAATTAACACACATTCCTTATAAATTATTTAAGGTTTCAATAATACAGTGTATTTCAAACATAATATCAACTTGTGGAAAAACATCAACCAAGATGTTTCAAAATTAATTATTATTTTACCTTTCAAGCTATACACATTACAATGAACAAAGTTTCAAGCTGTCATCAAAATGCCAATTAAATCTTAAATTGCTTACAACGCCCTGTTTCAAACATTTAAAACTTGTTTCTCAAAATGACTTACTATGAGGGACATAACTTCCAAAGTGTTAGTTGTTTAACTGCTGTCATAAAATGTTCATAGTCAACATTTCTGTATAATTGTATATGTATGCTTAATTTAATGTGGATTATTTTAATGGATCTGCTAATGTGTATATAACTAGTAGTAACTATTTTTTTTTCTAATCTGTTCTCTAGCTTTTAGTAGCTTACATTTACATATAGCCTTTCCTTTGTTTTAGATTAATTGAGCCTGAATCGTGTCCTTATAACGGAGCACGCCACAGATTTTGTCCATGTGTTGAGGAATGGAGGATGGGAGCTGGTTATACAACCTTCAGTTATATAGCTATAAATATTACCAGTCTTCAAGTTTTGAGTAAGTAGGACTTGGCATTTCTGTTTTGTTTGTATATTGAAGAATAGCTGAAGGATCTGGTCATATAACCTTTAGTTACAAGACTTGAAGGCTGGTAATAATTACAGTTATATAAACTTTAGTCACATAACTGTAATTATTACCAGCCTTCAAGTCTTGAAAAAGTAGGGACTTTGCATTTCTGTTTTTAAGCATTGAAGAATAGCTATGGGAACTGGTTATATAAACTTTAGTTACATAGCTGTAATTATTACCAGCCTTAAAGTCTTGAGTAAGTAGGAACTTTTATCTCCTCTTTAAACATCAAAGCAGACTTGAATATAAACTTAGGAATTTTTGTTTGTGTTTGGAAAATGCATCATCTGTATTTGTAAAAGAAAACCTTAAAATAAATTATCTATTATTGATTTAAGATTTTTTTCAATACACTTTATTGGGAAATATATGTGTGAAATATAAGTTTAGCTTATATTTGAAATTGGAAAATCATTGAATAATAAATGCAAGAAACAGATTTAATACCAATCCAAAATATGCTTGACAGTATTTATTTGAAAAGAGAAACTAACATTATGAAAGCTGTCACTACACACATTAAATCAGCATGATAAAAGGAATGGGCATTATATAATTCAATGGCCTGTCATGGCTATCTGAGTTAATGTGTTAGACTCGTAAACCGAGGGCCACAGGTTTGAATCCCCATTGCACCAAACATGCTCACCCTTTCAGCCATGGGGGCATTATAATGTGATGGTCAATCCCTCTATTCATTGGTAAAAGAGTAACCCAAAAGTTGGCAGTGGGTGCCTTCCCTCTAGTCTTACACTGCTAAATTAGGGACGGCTAGCACGGATAGCCCTTGTGTAGCTTTGCAGGAAATTCAAAAAACAAACAAACAATATAATTCAAATAGATGGTTTATAATAAAATGTATCATTTTATGACAAACTAAAATATGAAATCAGTTTTATAAACTTGGAAATTTTTATTATGTTGTTTATGCACTAAACTTTATTGCCAAATTCAGCCAGCTACATGTATCAATTTCTGTTAATAGTACTGATGTAGTTTATACGTCTTTCCTTTGGAATTCCAAACTGGAAACTAAATCGCATCATAATAGAGGTTGAGATTGAAAATTAAGTCATATGTCTTGAGCATCTTCTTTTTCTTCTACAAATAAATGAACTTCATTCATCGTTTGTCAGAGATTCTTCCAAATGTGCAATTAATATAAATTTTAGATAATATAAAGTAATTAGGATATCTACAATTTAACCTAATATTGAGAAATTGTAAGGAAAAGAAAAATCCTTCTAAAAGAGAAAATAGTTATTGTAAATACATTATACAATTTCCCCAGATTTTCAAGTTTTTTTTTGTTTGTTTTTTTTGCTAGCTGATGATTTTGCCTTTTCAAACACTCATGGATATCCAGTCAAGTTTGGAGAGGCTGGAGATTGTTACAGCCTTGTTCCTTGTCCACAAGGTACTTTCTCCATCAATCTTGTTGGTACAGGATTAAAAATTTCTAAGAAGACAAAATGGAAGACACATGGTCATCATGCTACAATCAAGATAGACAGACTAGAGGTAAGTTTTAAGATAAATTTTTGATTGTGTCATACAGTGATGTAAAGAAGAAACTCGATGAAACAAAATTTTGTCATAACGTGCAGTACTTAGCAGTGAAAGTATATTGTTCAGCATATTAATTATTATAATCTTATCCTACCTAAAAAAAAGAAGATTGGTAGGACTTTTTAAATTTGTTATACTATTACTCTGATCTATACTATATTGAGTAACATAACCCTGAGCAAAGGTTTTAAGCCCTTTTATTTTAAGGCCTGTGAAGACTGAAAACACTCTGGCCTACCTTGACTTTCATTGGAATTTGTTCTACGAAATAATTCTCAAGTATAAGCAGTGTTGTGTACTCATATTTATTACAATAAATGAAAATTTTGCCAAAATATTCTTTATACTGGTGTTAGGGAAGAATATTTCTACATGTGCCCCTGAATCTTTGAAAAAAAAATTATTGACTAAGATCAAGCAGTTGACACTGGTTTTATTATTACTCGATTGATACTCTGTATTGAAACAGTGGAATCACAGCAATTATATGTTTTTTATGATAAATACACCATTTTATTAAAGATTATTCATAATTAATGTAATTGATTTAAAATGTCATGATACCTCTCATTGCACGTTCTATTACTATTATTTTTGGCTAGTTTCTTAATAATAATATTTCTTTAATATCTTAACATGTCCTTAATTTGTAAGTAAAACATTTAATAGTTTATAAAAGTAGTAATCCAAATATTTAGACGTAAATGTGTTCATTTAATATGATAAACTTATTTTTACTTACCTAGATAAATGTATTGGCAACAGTCCTGCTAACAGATAATAATATGCTGCAGTGTAAATGTGATAAATATGCTACAATGTGAAGAAGTTAGGTCTTTAAAGTAGGACAAGAATTTTCTCTAAAACCAGTGGTAACTAAACTGCCACTCAAAGTTTACTAAAGAAAAATTGGGTTAAAATTTTACTCAGCTTTTTCTTGTTGCCATTTCTTATTTTTAGTAGCATATTTTTGCTTATTTATTACTTTTACTAAATGTTTTGAACATAACTATTAACGTTAGTGTTTTTATGATGTGGCATTTTTTAAGAAGTTGACATTTATTTGGTTTAATCTGAAGTGATTTCCTGTATTTGTGAATGCTATTGAGAAACATCATTGTTTTGATATTTAAACTCATCCTGTATTTCTTTGAATATGATGAAAGATTGGTATATATTTTTAATATCTTGATAAAAACCACAACATGTCTTAAAACTTAAGGAATTATTTGTCTATGTGAGGATAATTTATGCTACAAAACCTTTTACTTAGGAGGGACAATTAGTTCATGGAAAATGTGGGGGATACTGTGGAAAATGTAAGCTAGATGCTGAAATAGGTTTGTTGCTGGATGTAGCTTCTCCAGGAATTCAGTAACTTTAACATTGGATGCAAACATGAAAGGTATTTCTTACTTAAAATTAAACTACTAAGAGACTTGTGCTTCTGTAATATTACTTCCAAAGTGTTTTTCTTTCAGATGGATAGTAGCTTTTACAAAACTGTTGAGGCAGAGGTATTACAATTCTTTTATAGTTATGTGTATTCACATTTTAAGCACAACTTATGCATTCATTACTCATAAAGTATTTTAAATCCTTGGCTTGATTAATTTCAGTATCAAAGTTATAATAATGGCAACAAAAAACTGGATTGTTTCTGTTAAAGGCAAATGTGAAACTATTGAATTTTTATTTATTGGTTTATTAAAGCCTTAGGTGGGAGTGAAAACTAAAACATAAAATCATGCAGTTATGGTGAAAATAAGACATTTATTTAGTTATATTCAACCTTCAAAGGAGAAGCTAATCCATACTTGTTTTCTGAATTCTTAAAACTAAAGTTATACTGAGAAGTCAATTATCAATAGAACATCATTGTTTATATTGTGAAATATTTAACAGCTGTTGTTGAGTCTAAAAAATACTACTTATAATTTATTATTGAATGTGGTGATACATTTGATTGATGTTAATCATCAAGAAAACAATTATAACATTTACAAAAACTTCATCAGAATACTTAAAAGGGTAATGTTTGAGTGTTTGTTTGCCACTACAAATATACATCTTTGTTATATATGCAAAAACTGCTCATTTGGGTTGAGAAAATATTTTACGTAGAAGGTCGAAACGTTGTTCGCTCTTCTACGTAAAATATTTTCTCAACCCAAACAAGCTGTTTTTGCATATATATTTCTCTACAAGTGGGTTTTCTCGACATCACTGATTACGTCTTTGTTAAACTTAATATCTTTGAATAGTTACGACAGAACTGTACATAACAACAACTATCATGTAAATAATGAAAAGAATATTAGTTTCTGTTAATTTTCTCTTTTTGTTTAGTTTATCATTTTAATGGTATTAAGCAAATTTATTAGTGAATTGACCACTAACATTCCAGACCCAGCTCTTGTGAATTTGTCATTAAAATTCTCTCAGATTCATATATCTTGCATCAAAATTACAACAAAACAAACACATGAAATTGAGGATTTTAATAAAAGTTTCATTCTTACAAAATAATAACTGTTTAGGTTAATCAGTCAGAATATGACATATGACAATGAGGATAAAAATAACTGAGATTGATTCAGGCAGATCAAGTAAATTTAAACATTTGTCAACTGAAGTTAATAATAGTATTACTTACTTCATACAAAGAAAATAAAATGGCTGGCATAGTAGAAACAGTTGCCTCTTGTACTGCCAAAACATAAACCTGGTGAAAATATTGTGAAATTCTTATTTTTTTTGTTCCCTTATGGCTAATGATATTAATAACACTGGTAAGAACAAAGCTATCTTATTAGATAGGAGTGGTGGAAGCTCAGACTTGTATTTTAATAAGGAATCTGCTGAGCCCTGAACAGTCTGAAGACAAGACATTCCAAGATCTGGTAAACTTATTGAAAATCCATTTCATCGCAATACCAAGTGAAATAGTTCAGTGATTTAAATTTAATTCATAGCACCAATAAGCTAATAAAACTGTTGTAGACTACATGGCAGGGCTGTGAAAATGTTCACGGGACTGGAATCACAGAGAAATGCTAACATGAGTGCTGATAGAGAGGTAGTTTGCAGCATAAATGATGCTATAATTCCAATGCAGTTGTTTACAGAGAGAGATTTAACATTTGAGAAAGTATAAAAATGGTTTAAGCCATTGAATCTACAAACAGAAATGTAAAATATTTACATCTACAGTATAAAGATGTCTCCAGTATTAATCTAGTGTTCAAAAGTCACACACAACTGTAAACAAAATGTTCAGTAACAGAAACAACCTGTAACGAGAAAGAACTACATATGTGGAGGTTTCCCACAGGATTGGAGGCTTATGAACAAAACTTTTTGAAAGCATGAAATTAGAGATTAACACAGAATGCAGTGTAACTATCATTAATGTAACAGAGTATTCATAATTATGGAATATGGCAGTTCTTGTGTGTGAAACATGTGCAACTAATCTAAAACTTTACACTGAAAAAATAGCAGACACACCTGGAACATCTCAAGTAATAGTGACATATCAAGATACAGTTAATAAACTACCTTTGGTAGTATTAACAGGTACAGCACCCAATCTTCTAGGCAGAAGCTGGATAATTGAATTACTCTTTAACTGAAGACTAGATAATGAACTTACAGTTACGACAGGAAGTGTTTGTACCCCTGTGTCATGAGTAGTTTTTTCCTCATAACGTAAAAAGTATCATGATTAGGATAATGAAAGTATAGTATATTATAAATATTATACTAATACACATCTACATAAATTTTTATGTAAATTGAACGACAAATAAACTGTTTATAAACAAATAACCAAACATAGGAGGGGCAGAAAATGTTCATGGGTCTACTTTAATGGTCAGTTGTGTAGCCTTCAGGTGAATTACTTGGCACAATCTCTCCTCATAGCCCTCCATGATCATTTGACAGTACTCGACTGGTATTTTCTTCTATTCTTCTTTACAGAAGGCCTTCAACTCTTGCAAGTTTTTCGGATAAACCCTGGTCTTCAACTCATGCCAAACGTTTTCAATTGGATTGAGATCGGGTGACTGGGGTGGTCACTCCAGAAAGCTTATATGGTTCCTCTGCAACCAGGATTGCACATATTTCGACGTGTGCTTAGGGTCATTGTTGTGCTGGAAGATCCAATGATGCCCTAGCCACAATTTCCGAGCATCATTCTTGATATAAGTGCCTAATATATCAACGCATCTTCTTTTTTCATGATTTCATTGAAGCAGTGAAGGCTACCTACACCAGAAGAGCTGAAAGAACCCCATAGCATAATCGAGCCACCTCCGTGTTTAACTTTAGTGACGGTGTTTTTTGGAAGATTTTGTTCCCCCTTCTTACGGAAAATATAGCGAACATCATTGTGGCCGAAAAGCTCGATTTTAGTCTCGTCTTAGCAAAGAATACTCTTCCAATAGGTAAAGGGTTTATCTACATGCTTTTTTGCATACCTCATTCGTGCTTCTAAATGAACAGGCTTTAAATATGGAGTTCTACGAGGACGGCATGCTTTGAACCCGGAAGAGTGTAACATGTTCGTAACTGTAGAGATGCTTACTTCAACCCCAGTTTCCCTTACCAGTTTCTGTATGTCATTACGTGTTAAACGACGGTTTCTACTAACTTCTCTGAGAACGTTCTTCTTGGTTCTCTCTGGAATTTTGGTGGGGTGTCCAGAAAGAGGGAGGTTAGCAGTTGATCCTGTAAGCTTAAACTTGGCAATTATGCTTTGAAAAGTAGATTTCGACACATTAAGTTGTGTAGCAATACCGGAAAGAGACACACGGGACTTGTATTTTACAATAATTTGGTTTTTTAAACCACTGGACAGTTGTTTCCTGTTCGCCATGATGACCAAGCAGATAATGACGGAGATGGCGCTAAATTGCCGGAAGTACATTTTTTGCTGTCTAAATTCTAATAACTATGAACCCAGAGTCTAGTTCTGGAATGGTATAATGTAGTTTATTCACCAAACTAAACAAAATTTTTACGGGAATATCAGTTTTTTCACACATTCTGAAATGTACAAACACTTTCTGCTCCTCCTATTTTTGGTTATTTGTTTATAAACATTTTATTTGTCTTTTAATTTACATATAAGTTTATGTAAATGTGTGTTAGTATAATTTTTATGATATATTTTACTTTTGTTAGCCTAATCGTGATACCTTTTATGTTATGAACAAAAAACCACTTGAGACGCAGGGGTACGAACACTTTCTGTCGTAACTGTATAAAAGTAAGTTACCAAGTATAGAGTGCTAGAAATGCATGAAAGAATGTTTAAAGAAGAAGTATGCACTTTGCATGGAACTACAGTCAAAATATCTGTTGAAAGTATTTATCTTCAAACCAAGATCAGCTACGTACACCAGGAAACCAAACATCAAGGCTGAGCTTGACCACCTTCTCAAAAAGAAGCTGTGTTACACGTATGTTTTCCATACTGGCTTAGTAAGAATATGTAAAGGTAATGTATTAACAGTCAATAAGCTGCCATACCTGGAACAGTATCCACTCCCTAGGACTTAAAATTTATTTGCAGCCCTAATTGCGGAAGAATGATTTATTACCAACAAATAATACCGGATGAAACTTCAAGAAGTTTATTACTGTGAATACCCACAAAGGCTTTTTCAGGTAAAACTTGTTGCCTTTTGGTATTTCATTATCTGCAGCAATATTTCAGTGGCTCTTAGAAGGTTTACAATAAGGGATCCTGCGTGTTGAAATGTATGTGGGTGATATCCTAATAACAGATTAAATGAAAGGGGGCATCTTCACAATTTGAGGAAATGTTAAAAAGGCTTGAAAAAGCAGAAATTTGTTTACAGAGTACTAAGTGTATTTTTTCTATAAAAAGAAGTAATGTTTCTTGGACACAAAATGGGTTCACAATCTGTAAAATAGAAAGTACAAACAGTTCAAGACATCTACTAATATGTCAGAGTTAAAGACCTACTTAAAACTATTTAAATTGCTAAAACAAGTTCATTCCAGACTAATAAACTTCAAGCACCATTGCTTAAGCTATTGTGGAAAAATGTGAAGTGGCTTTCGGGGTCTGAACAAAAGAAGTTGTTTGAGGTTCCAAACCAGATGTACATTAGTATGAAAAGAAGGAGCTCATACAAACTTATGCCCCACCCCATGGAATCAATACCACATGTATTGAACAAACACTTATTCCCAGGTACACAAAGAAGGAATAGCTATGGTTTTCAGAGTACAGAGATTTCATAATTATATCTATGGAAGAAGATCCATTATTTGTACTGATCACAAGTCCCTGGTTTCTTTCTTTAATAAAATGAAAGCTATATCACAAATGGCTTCTCCAAGGATTCAAAGGTGGACTTGTAATCCTTAGAGCCTATAAATATGTAATAGTGTATGAAGCAGGTAAAAAACAAAAAAATGCTGATGCTTGACCACATGAATACTTCTGTAACAGCTGCTTAGTTCAAGTCTTGGTTGGATATGAAAAGACCCAGTGTTGTACAGAATCTGTGAGTATGTTTTTATGGGATGGCCACATCACACTGTAGGAATCTAATTCACACCATCCTTATTAAGAAAGTGAAAGCTTAATGTATGGGATGGATATGTTTTATGGGTAGCTCATGTTCTTATTCCACATCAACGTCATCAGTCTGTGATTGAACAAATACATCAGTTTTACTTTGGCATCAAGCAGATGAAAGGGCTTGGTAGAAGATACACGTGATGGATGATTCAGATATTAGCATAACATAATGACAAAGTGTTTTTATATGGTTTGGGTGTAACATGCAATTTTATTGAAATATGTATTTGGTTTTTACTGCCTGTGAAGAAATGTTAATAAATTAACTTAATGTTACTAATATTATATATATATATTTTTTTTGTAGACTATGGACCAGGTTATTTGGAAGTAACAAGCAATATATGGACCTCAGTATTGTTGTTGCTAGATATTAGTTGTTTCATATGTACATAATCATTGTTTTAAAGCCCAGGATCAGTACGGCTGGGTAAATAACTTAACACTGAAAAACTCGGAAGTTTTTAATGTGTTCCACTCTGTTTCTTTTAACAGATTAACAGATTATCACTTGCATTATTTAATAATGTGTATGTTTAGGGAATTATAATTGGTATTAACTGTTAAAAGAAATAAACAAAAGTTAAAATTATATGATTACGTCATGATCAACAGAACAAATTAAGTTAGGTGAAAACAACTGAGATAAACTTTACACAAGTTGCTTATTTCTTCCTCCACAAATTGTAAATAATTGGACAATTATTTTAAATCTTACCATTGACACACCTGACACGCAGAATGCATTATACGTTGATTTTATGTTTTAAAAAAAAACAACTTAAAATAGTTAGAGAACATTACACGAACCACTGTTTTTTTATATCCGAATTGCTCATGTTTTTATGCTTTATGAAACACAGACGTTAGTGTTGGTCATATAGGTTTCACCAAGTAAGCTATTAAACTGTATAACTATATTTAAAAATTATTTTTAGAAAGTAATTTTGAAAACTGTACTAGTCTTAAGTTCCATATTGTTATTTTAGTCATTGCACTGTTACTTTTTTAAGGTGTAGACTTGATAGGAAAAGATTATTTTTAATAAAAAGCTATATATATAGTACAGTAATGGTAAAAACTTTTATATGTTAACATGTGAAACATTTGTACATTTTACTTATAACATTGTATTAGTAATAAAATACATGTGCTAAACATTCACACATCCTTCATATAGCTTTACAGTACTGGTAATAATTACACTTTCTCATTACAGTTTTTTATGTTAGAGGTAAAATTCTTCCATAACTCAACATGTCATTCATGCATGCTACATATTGTTTTACTTTTATGGTTAAAAGTTATTCCACAATTTAAGATGCTAATTATTTATACACATTAATTATAGATTTAGAATGGTTAGTCTGAATGCATGTAATGCTTGGGGTGGGCACAGCACACATAGTCCATTGTATAGCTTTATTCTAGTAAGCTTAATGACAAACAAATTTGCAGCACATGTAAACATTCTTTTACACTTTAACTTCCTAAACATCCATGCACACTTTATAATAATTGTAAAATTATTCTACATTTTAACATCTTCATGTTTACATCTTTACAACAGTTGCAAAAATTCTTCTATGCTTTAACGTGCTAAACATTTATTAAAACTGCATACAGCTTTACAGGAATGGTAAAATTCTTTTACATTTTAACATGCTAAACTTTCATGTATGCTACCTACAGTTTTACAGCAGTTGTATACATTCAAAGATACTAATACCAGGTTGTTAGTCATTACACAATGATATATCTTGCATCAGGGTACCTCATAAAACATTTCTTATACTTGTATTTTCAATTGTGTACTACTCTCTAAAATTAACCATGTAATACAAGACACCAGTAGTTGTGTATGTTATTCATGGAAAATCAAATTTTAATGCTACAGTAGTTGCAATTTTAAACTAACTTATCAAGACCTCTACAACAGGGAAAGACAATTTCTTTATATATATAAATCAATACATTAAAAAATGTAACAAAGTAAAATACTTCACATAAATATTTGTCACTAAATCTTTTACCCAGTTGGATACAGTGTCCATCAAATGTCATTTGTCGAGATTCAAACTGATTTGCATTAAGAACATGGGAAGAGTTAGTTTATATGGTATTAATCCATAATATCCTAAAATAATGCTACTATATGCCCATGGCTTGTAGTATGCACTGTAGTAGCATAGAGAAACTGCTTATAAGTTGCAATGAAAGATTAAAAAATTTAATATTTTGAAATGATATTTTGAAGGTGTCAGTTATTGGCCATTGATGACACTGTTGATGGTGAGCTTTCATACAAGCAAATGTAAATGAAACTACAGACTTAGCATTTTAAGCCCTTATCTTTTTGATGCAAACAACAAGTCAGTGCCTAGAATCTTAATGATATGTATATGAAACTTGTATTCCCAACAAATTAAATTCCTGAAACACTACAAATAAAATGTTTTTTAGCTTTGAGTTAAAGATTTGAAGAGGAAACGTTTATGTATTTAACTGTTTTTGTTATTATTCAAGAAATACTAAAGCATAATACTCACTTCTGTGGGCTTAATTAATTTTCGTTTGAATGAAAAAAATACCTTCAATGTTTACATGCTTTTTGTTTTGTTATTTTTTACACAGTGTATAACATATTTGCGGTTATATGTTAATTTTATCATGAAACTTTGCCTTTAATTGTGAAATGGAAAAATATTTTTTATAGGAAAATTTTATAATTTGTGCTTTTGTGCCAATGTTAGTGACTTACGAGATTTGGTGTAGTAAAATGCATGTGAACTAAAAAGATGCTGTTTTTTTTTGTTAAGCATATTGAATAACCCGTATTTCTGGTGCAGAGTAAGTGTTTTTAAAATTTGGTATTTATTTGATACATGTATTTTGTGAAAAGTATTTCCAACAAAATGTGCTTGTTTTCTTTTTGTTATTTTATTATCTACTTGATAATGTTTGTTCTTTTATCTTGTGTTGTTTTAAATTGTACATTTTCTGATCAAAATATGTTTTGAAAAGCTTTCTTTTTTTTTTACTAAATACTTCTTTGTTATTGTAGCTACTATTAAAATATGTGATTAAGTTTGATTTTCTATCAAAAGGTGAATAAAAAAATAATGTTGACTAACTTCTGTACATATTGTCCGTTATTTAAAGCAAACAAATGTTACATATTTCTCCATATACCAGTACATAATATTATAAACCAGGAAAAAATGATTATGAAAAATTTTTGAGCATTAAAATATGATATTTATATAGTCAAATCATGAATACTTTGACTGGAATGCCTGAATGTCATGTTTCTGATATATTAAAAAAATAATAAATTATATGTCAGTTTGTTCACTTATCTTTATATTGTCATGTTTAAAATAGGCAACTTCACAAAATTTTTGGCTTTAAGTCTGTCAGTTGTCCGAAATGAAACTAGTTGCAGTTTCTGAATTGTTAATGATTGATATCTTATTTAAGTAGTAGTATCTCAAGACTATAGAAGTAATGCCAATCCTACAAATATAAAATTATAAAATATTCAGTATTTATAAAATGTGCATCCACAAGTTGAATACAGATAATATTCATTGGACAAAGACGATAAAAATACTCAAATAGTGGGAAAATATATGAATTTGTGAACATTTGTAGAATCTAAGCCATTCTTAGAAATTGAAACTTTAGAGACTTTCACTTTGCAATGGAAAAAGAATTAAATAGCTAGATATTATTTGTCATGAAATTCAAAATATTCTTCATTACCTCTAATGTTCCTACATGTCCTTTACAATAATCTTTGGTTGCATCTGAAGTGTAAACTTTTGTTGATTTATTTTCACTGGATCATGCAGCCACACTTTTATTTCAGGAAATAAACAGAAAGAGAGTTGGGATGAAAAAATCTTTTAAACTACTTAATTGGTATTGATGATGTGACAGTGTTAAATTTAAATGAATTAATTTCATAGTCAACATCAACTAATTCCATCACTGTTAGGTTTTTATGAGGGCTTGATTCTTTACAATTGGTAACTGTGACATGTTGACAATAAATTTAAACAATAGGCAGCAATACAGTTCACTTGTTTTAAATTAAGATATTAAAACAAGTCAAATGTACATACAAATACTCACTATGCTGTTGGTTATTGCAGTTGTATCCAGAACTTTAAATTATTCTTTCCTTTTTTGTTGAAAGTTCATATCAGCCAGTTTAGTTGCTTTAGAACCCTTTTGTTACACTACAAGCTATGAAACTCGCTGCAAAATCACCAATATAACTGTTTGTTACCACAGATGTGTCCATAGTTTTAAATATTAGTCTCCTTCTTTTCAAAGTCCACACAGAGGGCTTCAATTACTTTAGAACATCTTTTTGCAAGACAAAGTATTATTCTTCATCTCTTTTTATTACAATACAAACTGTGAAAGGCACTTTAGAAATTGGTCATTATGGTTAAAACTGGCAATCACACAGTCAAACTTCACTTTCATTAACTTAAACTTCTTACTTGTACTGTATATCTGCATGTATTTATAACACTTGACAGAAAAATATAGAAACATCTATCCTTCTAGTGACAACAATATTCACATAAAAAAATTAGAAGCTTCAAGTAAGGTGATGTCAACAATATTGCAAAAGCCTAGTACAACAATTAAACAGCATACACAATGTACCACCCATACAGACTTATGTAAGTAACTTGTCATAACTATCACTTTTAAAATAATTAACTTTTAACACTTGTTATGAAAATTAAGTAATCATTAAATATTAAACCACTAAATAAACTAAACAGTCTTGAATGTGAAACATTCACCATGTGGCAGTGAGTGTTATTGACTAACTGCCTTCCTTCTAGTCTTTCAGTTCAAAATTATGGATGGTTTTCTACAGAAAACCATTGTGTTGCTTTGCACAATATTTTTAAGTTCACCACCAGATTCTTAGTAGTTTGACCCCCAAAAGATGTTATAGATATCACTTACTTTTTGAGGCATCTAAACAACCCTGGATTAAAGCATGGGCTTACCTGGCTGATACTAAAAAAAGTCTAGGACCAATAAAACCCTTAATCTGGCCTTGAATCTAAATATTTTACAGGAAAATTTATATTAAGTCTCCTTAGGGTTAAATATCACCTGCTTCGATAGTTTCATAGACTAACACTTTACTTACAAACTGGACCTATCTAGGTATTTAATGCTTAAGTGAAACTATCTATCTGATGAAGTAAGCATATTTGCATCTTTATTATAAGTAGTTGTTAATGACTTAAATCCATGTGTAAATGATTTATCATGCACTACTTATTATTGTGATTCATATGTTTTGGCATAGATGACAAAATAATTAAAGGTGTCCCACCTCTTAATTTGAGAAAACACATGGTTAAGAAATGTAAGCAGTTGAGAGTTCTTAAAATATTTATGTTCACACTATGAGCAAGTATAACCATCCTTAAAGGTTAACAGTTTTTCAGTGTCTGCATTACCTATAGTATTTTCTGGATGCAATTCTGAGAAATATATCTCCATTTCTGCAACATGGAATTTCCCAGAAGATCAGAGATGTTGTTAGGTACTGGCATATGGGGCTCATGCTCTAAATCCCCAGTTGGTGTCTTGAAAAATAAGAATAGAAAACTATGATTGATAAACAGAAACACTGAAAATTCCCACACCTATTGGCCAGAAACCTGTGTTTTTTAATTTCTTAGTTATCTGCAGAAGATCCAGTTTGATTGCAAGGTGAGACAGATGTGCAATCCATTCTATAGCTGGTCCCAGGTGTTTGCTTTGGTGTTAATGTCTAGAGAATGAGCTGACCCATTCAATTTAAGTTTTTTAAATCAAGGTAGACAGTAGTGATGATAAGTGTATCGTAGGGATAAGCTATGTCATCCAACAGAATGGCATTAAGTCCAATCCATCAAAAAAGGTCTGACTGTGTAGTTACAGAAATTTCATCACTATAACAAACAACAATCAAAGTGCCAATTTTGAAGTGAACCATTTGACTGCATTACTACTGGTGTGTTAGAGCTGAATACAAAATAAGTTCTCAAATTTCTTTCAAATGCAAATAAGAGAAGAAAAAAAAAGTATGCTATATTTAACTTGATTTAAAAATAACATTCTACTGGACACAAGGCACAATGGATATAGAGGAATGATGAAAATATCTTACTATTTGTCTACAAGACCCCAAAATGTTGATTTCAGATCTTGTTGAATTGCTCTGAGTTTGACTAGACAGCTCAAGAACATCTGGATTTTTTAGTCACCAAAAGGGATGAAGTTTTACTAGTTGCCCAAATAGTTGTAAAGACAGGGAGTGAGTTCTTTCTTGTTTGACCAGAATAATCAATACAGTCTATATTAATAACGTCAGTGGACGTATGTTTAACAAGCTTTGTTGATTATTCAATATTCAGCAAACCCAGTCTTCCATAACTAAACAGTCTAATCATAAGATTGAAAGTATTTTGTCTGTGTGTGTGTGTTACCTGTATTACCTATATGTATTTGTATACTGCTTAAAAAATTGAAAGGAATGAGTACATATTTTTGTCCTAACTGAACTTGTGTATGAAAAACATATTCATCTGTCTACAAGTACTTTTTAAGCTTGTGAGTAAAGTTTTAAGCAACTCAAATGAAACCCCCCTCACTCAAGGAGGATATAATTCAAGGTATCCTATATAAGGCTATTTTGTGAAATTATGCATTCCTCATTAATTCTCGAAAAAACACCAACATGGATCTTTTGTGACTTGTTTTGTCACTGTGTACCTTCATCTTGTGTACCCAAGTAGTCAGACACCATCTGACAGAAAACAGTTCGTAATCATCAGCACCTAGACTGGGAACTTCATCAATGGGCCACCTTGCTATGGACAGAGGAGAGCAGGTTCACTGTGTCTCATGATAATGGATGTGCGAGAGTGTGGAGATGCCTAGGAGAGTGATTTTCCGGATGTAACATTGTGCAAGTCAATGCTCATGGAGGAGGTTCTTTATTGGTCTAGGCAGGCATATGCTTGGGTGGATGCACAGACTTAGTCATACTTGACAGGAATGCATGACGATATGGAGACGAAATTCTGGAACCCATTATGTGGCCTTTTGCCGGTGCTGTCGGCAATGGGTTCATTTTCATGTAGGTACACGCATGAGCCCATGTCACCAGACTGTGTATGGACTTCCTTGATAAGGAAGGAATAGAGACTTTTGAGTGGCCTGGCAGATCTCCGGATTTAAATCCAATTGAACATTTTTGGGATATGTTGTCAACACGTGTTAGTGATCGCCAGCACCCTCCTCAGAATGTACAAGAACTCCGACAAGCCCTGATAGAGGAGTGGACTACCATACCCCAAGATAACTTTGATAGACTGATTTGAAGTGTGCCAAATCAATGTCAGGAGCATGTTAGAACATGGAGGTCACACGAGATATTGAATGCTTCAAACATTTCTTGAATAAATGCATGTGAACTGTTTAAAGTATTGTTTCATTTTGGATATCACATTTGGTAATATTCGTCATTTTTAAAAAGTTTATTTCTTCATGTTTTACCGTTCATTACACATTAAAAAATTGATAGAGATGGAACTGAAATGAGGCAAGTTACCTAAAACACTAAAAATATTATCACATTTGGAACACTGAGATAAATTGTATAAGAAAACATACTTGTTCCTTTAATTTTTTTGAGAAGTTTATATATGAAGAAATTAGAATAACAGTCTTCTTTAATTATGTTTTGTCAGGTGATGTAGATTCATCTGAGTCTTATGATGTTGGGAATGAATCTAAGTATCTAATTGAAGTATGTGAATTAGTGACTTACTGCTATAATAGATGATTGTGACTACACATGCACTGACAGGATGTAAAAGTAATATGCTAGATATAAGGTAACACTGGGTTATAAAACTAGATATTAGACCATTTGCTCAAGAAGATAGTGTGGTCATGTTAACAGCTGTTAGTGAAAATACAACTCAGTTTGAGATGAATTGGCCTACAATAATAAGGTTCACTTACGTGAAACAAATTGTGGTATTACATTTAAAAAAATCCCATAAGTATGGTATGATAAGCAAATATACTATAGTGCAGTATGAAATGCAGAACTGTTTTGGAAGTAAAATCCATTGAGAGCATGGTAATAAGTTTAAGACACATCTCACCAATTATAAAGTCTTGGATGGTCAGAATCTGTTTTAAGATGTTTAAAGATCAAAAAAGACAATCTAAGGAGTATCAGACCTCTTTTTAGAAACAAAGACAAATAATGGAGGTGTGAAGCTACTGGAAAATCTAATATTCCACTGACAAATCTGGTTGCTTCAGATAACCCTCATCCAGTAAGTTAGTTTGAGAGTTTGGATAAGTTTAATCATGTAAAACAGTGAAGGTCATACACCAACTAATAAGCAGTCACAAAGATCAAGAATACTTAGAACAAACATTTGAAAGAGAAAATTGATACTGCATGTGGATGTTAAGAGTTAAGGATAGTATGAGATAGGTATAGCTATAGGCATAGTGTTTTTATAGATACTTAGTCTGCAAATTTCACTTGTGAAAGCTTATATGTAAATCATCATAGAGGCAGAAACTTTGTTATATAATAAAGAAAAAGGTGAAAGTTCTAAATTAGGTAGCAGGAACTTTACAACATATATACTTACATTACCTCTTACCATCATCACCAACAAAAAAAAGTGGAATTTGACAGCAATGAAGGTAAATGTCACAACAGCTTTATGTAATTGTTTTGCATGCCTGACAATTAAATAAAATCTTAGAAAATTCAGTTCACCACCTTGTAGGATAAGTATAAATATTGTTGGTTTTCAACTTTTTTTGCATGTTCCATTATGTAGTTAGATTTCACTTCAGTTATGATTATAGGTGTGAACAATCACAATATATATAGATAGATAGATATACACATATACTGGTATACTTACAGATCTGTAAAAGGGGTCATTATTGGCACATACCAACAATAAAATAACATTGATATATTTTAGATATTACTGTTGCTTAATTTAACAAAGTAATTGATATTTTATAATCTTCTCAAATTTTCTGAAAACTTTGTGCTGTTGTTGAACATCTTCAACATTTTGCCCTATTCCATCCTTTATAGGTTGGTTTATCTTATATATACAATGTGTATGTATTTACATATTTATATGGAAGCAAGAGGTTATGTGTCACAGTGAAATCACAGTATATAAGCTGAAGTGCTTATTATAATTCATAATCGAAACAAATAGAAACCATCATACAGTTATGTGGTTAATGGTAAACAAAGCAAATGAGCAAGAGTGTATTATATACGTCTATATGTATGCACTGTCAAAATTAGGAACTGCTATGCCTGAACCAAAGGAGTCTGACCTAGTTGTTAAGCCTACTGTTTACATTAGAGTTCAGATGTACAAACAGCCTCATTATCTTTTACTAAGACACAGTATTTACTATAAAGGAAATGTTTACGAACTACTTCACCTCAGTATTTCTGATAAAACACAAAGGTGTAGCTAATTTTGGAATTCTCTAGTTTCTACCCAGTGCTAAAGCATGAACATCTGATCTATTAAATGCCAGACTACTAGTTCTCCTACTTTTTTATGATAAACAGGTCAAGCAGTAATACTATTGACCACTTGCTTAACTCTGAAGTGAGAGGTGCCCTTTTCTGCTTAGATAGATGTGCTTGATATCACTACAACTGTAAATTTCTTTTGTCATCAAGTTTATAGATGATGGTGCTCTAGCTACAGAGCAAGTTAATGTAGATAATATTCTACTAATGTTAATCTTCTCATTCATTATGGTGTCAAAAGGTGAAACTGAGGATATGTTGAGTGAGCCAAGGAGTAATTAAACTGATAAAAACTTACCCATAGTCTCTGAAGTTCCATTGAAGTCAGAAATGTTAAGTTCTTTCCTTAAATGACCATGAAATCTCTTTTCATAAATTAGAAGAAAGAACATCAGTAGAAAACTACCATTGCAGAATCAGATATCAGCAAATGCAGGGAATATATGGCCTGTCCAATGGAAAAACATTAAAGGCAACATTACCATTAAAGCAAATTATGGATCCAATCACAAGTGGCAATATAGGCTTAAAAACCCAAAACTTCTTTATAAGATGAGCAAGTAAAGCTAATACAAATTGCAAAGTAGTTCTGATACAATCTCCTGCTTCTTAATAAAAGCTGAACAACATGAAAAGTAAAGCATTTCTCAGATACTGTCAAGATGATTGTTCAACTGACTGTGACAGAATCTTTGTCCCTTCAAAACAAAACTAAGAAGCTCTGAGCTTTTGACTGAACCTTTGATAAACACATTTATATATTTATATCTCAAAGCAGCAGTATACTGCACCATCATTACCACGTTCATATCACTACAATGGTGACAGTTCTGGGCATTTAATCTGAGAGAACTGTATTGCTTCCAAGACACTTGAAAGCAGTGACCAAACTTCATTTAACACAGAAAGAGAAGGAAGAAATTATGCAGGACCTAGTGAAGAAGGTCGAGAGTATGCCCACCAAAAGAAGGCATTTAACCAGAATGCCATTATCTAACATATCCCAGTGCTTCAGTATGCAAACATAGATATTTCACATACGTCTTCTTTGTGTATGTCTGTGCATTACAATATTCTATTCATGCGAAATATTTTTTTCTGTTTGCCATAAAATGTTTTAACCATTTCACTGCAGCTGGAATGTGTGTTTTCCACTGCATTGGGAAATATATGTGCCAGTCACAGTGAAAGCATTAAGGGATGCTTGTAAGTAACTTAATAATGTTTTTTTTTTTTCTGTGCAAGTTCAACAAAATGAAAAGTTTTATATGTGAAATGCTTTTATTAGGAACAGGTGGATGACATATGAAAGTAATTTCAAAGTAATACCTTGCACTCACAGTAGAAATACTTACAGATTTGGTTTTTTGTATTATATATGTAGGGTGTAATAACAGTACTGCATGTTGTTTTTGACAAAGGTGAGCTAATCAGAACAACTTAAGTATAAAAATGTGCAGCTAAAAACGACTGAACATGCAATTTAAAGGAATGAAATCAAATTTGGCTACACTTTTAACTTTGACAAGAATTTTACAGTGAACATTCATTCATTAGTTAGCTAGGCTGCATTTTTTGTTTAACTTGGTGCATGATGGTAGGTAAAACAAAATGCATGGCCCTGCTAAATACTGAATGAGTATTTGGTGCAAAATTATTATGAATAATATAAATGTAGCTACTGCTTTGACCACCAATTTTTATTTCATTCCTTTAGGTCACACCTAAGTTGTTTTGACTAGATATAATGACTTTTTGTCAATACACACTAACAAACCACAGCTTTAGAATAACAATTCTTTTATTTGGAACAGATCTATATTTTACAGAACAAACCAGATTCTTTAAAATATGTGGTGGTAGTTTTCCTCTTAAGAACTTCCTTTACAGAACTAGATTAACAGTTTTTTGTCATCTCCCACATGCAGTTGGTACAGCCATATCAAGCATCATTATTTACGATAATATCACATCATGCTGAACAGTCTTTAATTATGAGAATTTCATAAAATTTAGCTAAAGGTGGGCATAAAATTAGCAATGAATAAACAACCATCCATCCCTATGATTCTTTTGAAAATCCAAGCTAGAAACTAATCTAATTTGCTTGACCTAACCAAAACTTACATTTCTGCACATGCTTTTGCCATATGGTTTTGGCATCTTTAATTCAAATGACAAAAACTATAATCTGTGCACTTTTACCCTTGGGTGAAGATGTAACAAAACTTTCGAACTTCTAGCTCATGTGATATTTTGCACAAACAGTTTGGCCAAAATTGTGAGGTTTTGTTCAATAACTTTGCTTATAGTTAGACAAGAAATGACACCTAATTGTAGGTTGTAAAGATCTGTCAGTGTACCAGGATTGTGAAACATTAATGAAAGTTAAGTATGTTTATTTATTAAATAAAGTTTCTGTATTTTTCTTGGAGAAAGAAAGAAAGGAAAAAATTTAGTCAAACTGGAGATGTTACATATTATTTCTTAATGGGTTGCCTTATATTTATATTTAAAAGGATTTTGTTTATGTGAGGTGTATGATGTACTTGTAAGTGTGCATCTAGTCTTTTGTATTAAGGGAGTGAAGTCTTATATATAATATTAGGGTTTTAAGATATGGTATTTAGAAAATAGTTTCATGAGTTTTCACCATGTATTTAAACAGCCTATCACATTTTTTTGCTGTTCTACATCGGTAAAGGGTGAACCAGTTATCCTAGCAACATTGTACACATAGCAATGTGTAATGGTTGTTTCTAGTATATGTGATACCATTTGCACATACCTCCCTTCTGTGATTTTTCATGTAATGTACTAGCTCAAATACTAGATTTTGAAAAAAATTTCCAGCCTAATGAGGGCTGTGTTTTCCATGTAGCTTAAACAAATTAAATTGGGTTTGAAATTAAAAGTATGCTGGAGCTATTTTCTAAGAAAAAGGAAAGTTCCAGATGGTACCTAGCATATTTCAATTTTAAATGTAAAACTTATTCTTTTTATTGCATTCTATTCCTAAACTCAAAATTTCAGTGTAAATTATGTGCTAAATTTAACTATAGATGCTGGCCTTTGTAACTGGAGGCCAATTAAAACATGCTATTTCAATGCTATTGTAATTAATGGCTGATCAATTGTGACTGTTTTATGGCTATCATATGAGAGAAATGTTCAAATTTCTAGTATTCCACTTGCAATCGGATAGCTATAAAGAAATAAGGTGGATGTCGGAACAGTTTCATCTAGTTCATATTAATTTTTGATCCACAAAGAAGCTTATAAACATCTTTGTACTTCAGTGCTGACCACATGTAGTATTTTTATTGTAACTTTCACATAGATGATTTTGAAGTGTGCATGTAAAATGCTTCAGAATCAATGAGAAAACTTTAGTGGTACATTAATTATACCAAAACAGTCTAATCTGCTTACAAGAATAAGTATGCTTATAATTAGAATTAGGTTTTAGACAATCCAAACAACAAAGAGATGTCAGTGACACACATCACCCTACAAAAGTGTCTGTAGGTGATGTTATTCTTAGCGACATGATTATATGGACATTAAATTCTATTGTCAACATCTATTTCCTATTTAAGTTGAAAGTCATTATAACTGTTATTTACTATCGGAACAAGTGTCCAATCCAAACAACAACAAAATGAATATAATTTTAGTAAATGTTTATGGAAATAAAGTTCATACAAACTTAAGCAACAACCAGTTTTTTATTCTTTCATTTTTATCATACGAATCATTTCACATTACAATCACAACTTGAAAGTCCAGCCTCTAATATATAAATAAAACAAAAACTCATATGTTATAAATACTTTACTAAGGAATGCAATAAGAGTTCCACGTTTTGTTACCTGTGAAAGTTGTATTTAATATATACATTTTCACAAGTAACTACTTTGATATCATTCAGTCCTTCCTTTTATCACTAACTACATGAATTGCTAAAACTCTGATTGCAAACTCTCTATAATAACATAAAAGTCAAATATTTAGCTGTTACCTTTACATACATTATTTTCTGTTGTCTTTAGATTTTGCTTGTAATATTTGTAAGTTAACTCAAATTCATACTGAATTAACATCTCTGAAACTGTTTGCCAAATGATGCAAGAAGCTCAACTTTTCTGATTACAATAAAGATAATTTCCACCTTAACAAGAAACCTTTATACTTTCTCTTTATACACAATTCATAAAACAAAAAAATGACAAATTGTTTGTCACTATTCCTACACAAAATAAACAAATTATAATGTGACAAAAAATGAAAGAAAAAATGTTTGATAGAAAAAATGGATAAAAAATAATAGTTCTATTGATTAAAATTACAATTTCAAATAAAATTAATACATTTAGCTTTGAAAATGTACCTGATTAAATCAACAACCGTTATAGTAAGAGACAGGAGCATATTGTTCTTTGTTGGATCACTGAGCACGTGTTGTCAGCAGATAGAAATGTGTTTAGAGAAGACCAACTGTGAACATGCAGAGGTTATTGCCCCCAGATAAACAAAAGTAACACCCAAATTGGCTTCTGCACCATGGTTGAAATTATCTCCATATATCCAGATACAAAACCCTATAATTTGAGCACTTTTAAAAGATAGATCCTCCTTCTTTGGAAACAAGCTAATTAAATTAAATCTATTTCTTAAACCTACATGTTTTTCTAGCATTATGAATCCATACGTCCAAAGCCATTCTACATAAAAAAAACAAACACACACAACCCCTCCCACTGTATATAGTAGATATATTCTCATAATTTTTAAACCAGATTCTATTCACTAAGGTTTGATGTTTCCAGTATCAGGTACTCCCAGTGTGACAAATGCATGTCTGGAGTTTGTAGTTTATTTGCACTAAATGACAGTGGTATTGTTGAAAACAGAGTGATACATCACATACTTAGCACTGATACCATAACTGACAAGTTAGACCTTGGCACAATTTTCATGGGACACAGAGTACTGTGAACTTGAATAAGTGTGCTTGACGAACCATAGCAGCAGCAAAGAACATTATTTGGTGAAACAAATGCAAGTTATTTCTGTCAAGTGCATAGATAAAATGAGTAATATGGCAACTTTCATATTATTCTAACACATGTCCAAATAAAATATTCTGAAGGTTCACACAAGGGATGCCATTAACAATATGAAATCAAGTGCATGTGGACTAGACAAAATATAATATCACTGAAATGTGCAGCCAAACCAAATTTCAATCACTGTTTTATCTACACCTGTATTTGCAAAAATCTAACATATATGAAGACACTTTATGGAGAAAACTCCACGTAAAGTTAGTAAAGGCCTATTGTGATGGAGTATTTCTCCATATCCATTTGTGTTAATTTTACTGCTCTAAATATAAACACTACATAATATGTTGTTCAACATATGTTGGTATGAGAAACTTAAAGTGTGTTAAAGATAAACTCCTTGAAAAAGATTTGGAACCAGTGGTGAACATTTCAGCTTACTTTACTTTGTGAAAAGTACAATAGTTTTTAGTCAGTAGGATCTACTGTATCCAAAGACATTTTCAGAAATCAATAGCTGAAATAGATGCTTCAGAATCATTTTGGAGAACAGATATCATTTATGCAACAATTCAGCCTCCCAGCTAGTTTGCTA
Source organism: Tachypleus tridentatus (assembly GCF_004210375.1). Taxonomy (NCBI): domain Eukaryota; kingdom Metazoa; phylum Arthropoda; class Merostomata; order Xiphosura; family Limulidae; genus Tachypleus; species Tachypleus tridentatus. Next base: position 92,089,014 of record NC_134827.1, on the reverse strand, counting down.
TTTCTCTCACATATAGTGAAATTATGTGTGTGTATATATATATGACATGTCAGCTAATCAGAGGTCTTCAACTGAGCAAGAGATGTTGATTCTGAGCATACAGAATCTGAAAACACTCTCTCATAAAGATAAGATTTTGCAAACCAATACAAAAGAAAAGATTGCCTTATGAGTCAGTATGAGATAAACAATCGACATAAACTCTAAAAACAAGCAATGTGTATCCACTTCTGATCAACATAACAGTACTATGCCACTCACAACAGATGCCAAAATGTGATTAATTATATAATTATTAAACAAAATCATCTACTTAGATCATCATCAAGTAGACCAAGATATATATATACACACACATATATATATACTGATCGTACACTTACAGTTTGTCAGTTGACTAGTTTTCTAAAGCTACTGACAGTATTAAGTCACAATGTATAAAGCAGTTGAATAAACATGAAGAGTGTGGTCTCATTTTACCCAGTAATCCTCAAAAAAGGACACACAGTAGCCAATACAAATGATGTTATAAAAGAAAAACTAGATGGCTACAGCACAAACTAAGCATTTGCAACAGCAAGAGATCACCAGGTTATCCTCTGATGCAAAGTGTGTTTCTCTAACCTGACATTGTATCATTGAAAATATATTAGTATTTCAAAAACTATTATGCTTCTAAATCCTCAAAACAACTCAGGAGTTTGAATAGATTTTCCCTCAAATTAAGGCTTCTAAGAAGTGTAGTTATTACTAATGCTAATACAATATATGTTAATCAAAAAGTTTCTTTGAAGACACCTTCAACAGTAATGTACCTGTTCAAACAGGTCTTGATTGATATAAGTCTTGAACAACTAGTGAATTGATATCCATGGTGGACTGACTAAAAGCTACCACAAGTACTTGTACATTTAATACGTAATAATTTATTTGCATAAAGAAATATTTTAATACATATATACATGCTTTAACAGAGCATTGTTTTCTTCAGTTACAATACAAATTGAAACAAACATCTACACTATATCCATACTAAAGATATAATCACTGTATGTCAACACAAACTTCTACACTATATCCATACTAAAGATATAATCACTGTATGTCAAAACAAACTTCTACACTATATCCATACTAAAGATATAATCACTGTATGTCAAAACAAACTTCTACACTATATCCATACTAAAGATATAATCACTGTATGTCAAAACAAACTTCTACACTATATCCATACTAAAGATATAATCACTGTATGTCAAAACAAACTTCTACACTATATCCATACTAAAAGATATAATCACTGTATGTCAAAACAAACTTCTACACTATATCCATACTAAAGATATAATCACTGTATGTCAAAACAAACTTCTACACTATATCCATACTAAAGATATAATCACTGTATGTCAACACAAACTTCTACACTATATCCACACTAAAGATATAATCACTGTATGTCAAAACAAACTTATACACTATATCCATACTAAAGATATAATCACTGTATGTCAACACAAACTTCTACACTATATCCATACTAAAGATATAATCACTGTATGTCAAAACAAACTTCTACACTATATTCATACTAAAGATATAATCACTGTATGTCAAAACAAACTTCTACACTATATCCATACTAAAGATATAATCACTGTATGTCAACACAAACTTCTACACTATATCCATACTAAAGATATAATCACTGTATGTCAACACAAACTTCTACACTATATCCACACTAAAGATATAATCACTGTATGTCAAAACAAACTTATATACTATATCCATACTAAAGCTATAATCACTGTATGTCAAAACAAACATCTACACTATATCCATACTAAAGCTATAATCACTGTATGTCAAAACAAACATCTACACTATATCCATACTAAAGATATAATCACTGTATGTCAAAACAAACTTCTACAGTATATCCATACTAAAGATATAATCACTGTATGTCAAAACAAACTTCTACACTATATCCATACTAAAGATATAATCACTGTATGTCAAAACAAACTTCTACACTATATCCATACTAAAGATATAATCACTGTATGTCAAAACAAACTTCTACACTATATCCATACTAAAGATATAATCACTGTATGTCAAAACAAACTTCTACACTATATCCATACTAAAGATATAATCACTGTATGTCAAAACAAACTTCTACACTATATCCATACTAAAGATATAATCACTGTATGTCAACACAAACTTCTACACTATATCCATACTAAAGATATAATCACTGTATGTCAAAACAAACTTCTACACTATATCCATACTAAAGATATAATCACTGTATGTCAAAACAAACTTCTACACTATATCCATACTAAAGATATAATCACTGTATGTCAAAACAAACTTCTACACTATATCCATACTAAAGATATAATCACTGTATGTCAAAACAAACTTCTACACTATATCCATACTAAAGATATAATCACTGTATGTCAACACAAACTTCTACACTATATCCATACTAAAGATATAATCACTGTATGTCAAAACAAACTTCTACACTATATCCATACTAAAGATATAATCACTGTATGTCAAAACAAACTTCTACACTATATCCATACTAAAGATATAATCACTGTATGTCAAAACAAACTTCTACACTATATCCATACTAAAGATATAATCACTGTATGTCAAAACAAACTTCTACACTATATCCATACTAAAGATATAATCACTGTATGTCAACACAAACTTCTACACTATATCCATACTAAAGATATAATCACTGTATGTCAAAACAAACTTCTACACTATATCCATACTAAAGATATAATCACTGTATGTCAAAACAAACTTCTACACTATATCCATACTAAAGATATAATCACTGTATGTCAAAACAAACTTCTACACTATATCCATACTAAAGATATAATCACTGTATGTCAACACAAACTTCTACACTATATCCATACTAAAGATATAATCACTGTATGTCAAAACAAACTTCTACACTATATCCATAATAAAGATATAATCACTGTATGTCAACACAAACTTCTACACTATATCCATACTAAAGATATAATCACTGTATGTCAAAACAAACTTCTACACTATATCCATACTAAAGATATAATCACTGTATGTCAAAACAAACTTCTACACTATATCCATACTAAAGATATAATCACAGTATGTCAAAACAAACTTATACACTATATCCATACTAAAGATATAATCACTGTATGTCAAAACAAACTTATACACTATATCCATACTAAAGATATAATCACTGTATGTCAACACAAACTTCTACACTATATCCATACTAAAGATATAATCACTGTATGTCAAAACAAACTTCTACACTATATCCATACTAAAGATATAATCACTGTATGTCAAAACAAACTTCTACACTATATCCATACTAAAGATATAATCACTGTATGTCAAAACAAACTTCTACACTATATCCATACTAAAGATATAATCACTGTATGTCAAAACAAACTTCTACACTATATCCATACTAAAAGATATAATCACTGTATGTCAAAACAAACTTCTGCACTATATCCATACTAAAGATATAATCACTGTATGTCAAAACAAACTTCTACACTATATCCATACTAAAGATATAATCACTGTATGTCAACACAAACTTCTACACTATATCCACACTAAAGATATAATCACTGTATGTCAAAACAAACTTATACACTATATCCATACTAAAGATATAATCACTGTATGTCAACACAAACTTCTACACTATATCCATACTAAAGATATAATCACTGTATGTCAAAACAAACTTCTACACTATATTCATACTAAAGATATAATCACTGTATGTCAAAACAAACTTCTACACTATATCCATACTAAAGATATAATCACTGTATGTCAACACAAACTTCTACACTATATCCATACTAAAGATATAATCACTGTATGTCAACACAAACTTCTACACTATATCCACACTAAAGATATAATCACTGTATGTCAAAACAAACTTATATACTATATCCATACTAAAGCTATAATCACTGTATGTCAAAACAAACATCTACACTATATCCATACTAAAGCTATAATCACTGTATGTCAAAACAAACATCTACACTATATCCATACTAAAGATATAATCACTGTATGTCAAAACAAACTTCTACAGTATATCCATACTAAAGATATAATCACTGTATGTCAAAACAAACTTCTACACTATATCCATACTAAAGATATAATCACTGTATGTCAAAACAAACTTCTACACTATATCCATACTAAAGATATAATCACTGTATGTCAAAACAAACTTCTACACTATATCCATACTAAAAGATATAATCACTGTATGTCAAAACAAACTTCTACACTATATCCATACTAAAGATATAATCACTGTATGTCAAAACAAACTTCTACACTATATCCATACTAAAGATATAATCACTGTATGTCAACACAAACTTCTACACTATATCCACACTAAAGATATAATCACTGTATGTCAAAACAAACTTATACACTATATCCATACTAAAGATATAATCACTGTATGTCAACACAAACTTCTACACTATATCCATACTAAAGATATAATCACTGTATGTCAAAACAAACTTCTACACTATATTCATACTAAAGATATAATCACTGTATGTCAAAACAAACTTCTACACTATATCCATACTAAAGATATAATCACTGTATGTCAACACAAACTTCTACACTATATCCATACTAAAGATATAATCACTGTATGTCAACACAAACTTCTACACTATATCCACACTAAAGATATAATCACTGTATGTCAAAACAAACTTATATACTATATCCATACTAAAGCTATAATCACTGTATGTCAAAACAAACATCTACACTATATCCATACTAAAGATATAATCACTGTATGTCAAAACAAACATCTACACTATATCCATACTAAAGATATAATCACTGTATGTCAAAACAAACTTCTACACTATATCCATACTAAAGATATAATCACTGTATGTCAAAACAAACTTCTACACTATATCCATACTAAAGATATAATCACTGTATGTCAAAACAAACTTCTACACTATATCCATACTAAAGATATAATCACTGTATGTCAAAACAAACTTCTACACTATATCCATACTAAAGATATAATCACTGTATGTCAAAACAAACTTCTACACTATATCCATACTAAAGATATAATCACTGTATGTCAAAACAAACTTCTACACTATATCCATACTAAAGATATAATCACTGTATGTCAACACAAACTTCTACACTATATCCATACTAAAGATATAATCACTGTATGTCAAAACAAACTTCTACACTATATCCATACTAAAGATATAATCACTGTATGTCAAAACAAACTTCTACACTATATCCATACTAAAGATATAATCACTGTATGTCAAAACAAACTTCTACACTATATCCATACTAAAGATATAATCACTGTATGTCAAAACAAACTTCTACACTATATCCATACTAAAGATATAATCACTGTATGTCAACACAAACTTCTACACTATATCCATACTAAAGATATAATCACTGTATGTCAAAACAAACTTCTACACTATATCCATACTAAAGATATAATCACTGTATGTCAAAACAAACTTCTACACTATATCCATACTAAAGATATAATCACTGTATGTCAAAACAAACTTCTACACTATATCCATACTAAAGATATAATCACTGTATGTCAAAACAAACTTCTACACTATATCCATACTAAAGATATAATCACTGTATGTCAACACAAACTTCTACACTATATCCATACTAAAGATATAATCACTGTATGTCAAAACAAACTTCTACACTATATCCATACTAAAGATATAATCACTGTATGTCAAAACAAACTTCTACACTATATCCATACTAAAGATATAATCACTGTATGTCAAAACAAACTTCTACACTATATCCATACTAAAGATATAATCACTGTATGTCAAAACAAACTTCTACACTATATCCATACTAAAAGATATAATCACTGTATGTCAAAACAAACTTCTACACTATATCCATACTAAAGATATAATCACTGTATGTCAAAACAAACTTCTACACTATATCCATACTAAAGATATAATCACTGTATGTCAACACAAACTTCTACACTATATCCACACTAAAGATATAATCACTGTATGTCAAAACAAACTTATACACTATATCCATACTAAAGATATAATCACTGTATGTCAACACAAACTTCTACACTATATCCATACTAAAGATATAATCACTGTATGTCAAAACAAACTTCTACACTATATTCATACTAAAGATATAATCACTGTATGTCAAAACAAACTTCTACACTATATCCATACTAAAGATATAATCACTGTATGTCAACACAAACTTCTACACTATATCCATACTAAAGATATAATCACTGTATGTCAACACAAACTTCTACACTATATCCACACTAAAGATATAATCACTGTATGTCAAAACAAACTTATATACTATATCCATACTAAAGCTATAATCACTGTATGTCAAAACAAACATCTACACTATATCCATACTAAAGATATAATCACTGTATGTCAAAACAAACATCTACACTATATCCATACTAAAGATATAATCACTGTATGTCAAAACAAACTTCTACAGTATATCCATACTAAAGATATAATCACTGTATGTCAAAACAAACTTCTACACTATATCCATACTAAAGATATAATCACTGTATGTCAAAACAAACTTCTACACTATATCCATACTAAAGATATAATCACTGTATGTCAAAACAAACTTCTACACTATATCCATACTAAAAGATATAATCACTGTATGTCAAAACAAACTTCTACACTATATCCATACTAAAGATATAATCACTGTATGTCAAAACAAACTTCTACACTATATCCATACTAAAGATATAATCACTGTATGTCAACACAAACTTCTACACTATATCCATACTAAAGATATAATCACTGTATGTCAAAACAAACTTATACACTATATCCATACTAAAGATATAATCACTGTATGTCAACACAAACTTCTACACTATATCCATACTAAAGATATAATCACTGTATGTCAAAACAAACTTCTACACTATATCCATACTAAAGATATAATCACTGTATGTCAAAACAAACTTCTACACTATATCCATACTAAAGATATAATCACTGTATGTCAACACAAACTTCTACACTATATCCATACTAAAGATATAATCACTGTATGTCAACACAAACTTCTACACTATATCCATACTAAAGATATAATCACTGTATGTCAAAACAAACTTATACACTATATCCATACTAAAGATATAATCACTGTATGTCAAAACAAACATCTACACTATATCCATACTAAAGATATAATCACTGTATGTCAAAACAAACATCTACACTATATCCATACTAAAGATATAATCACTGTATGTCAAAACAAACTTCTACACTATATCCATACTAAAGATATAATCACTGTATGTCAAACAAACTTCTACACTATATCCATACTAAAGATATAATCACTGTATGTCAAAACAAACTTCTACACTATATCCATACTAAAGATATAATCACTGTATGTCAAAACAAACTTCTACACTATATCCATACTAAAGATATAATCACTGTATGTCAAAACAAACTTCTACACTATATCCATACTAAAGATATAATCACTGTATGTCAAAACAAACTTCTACACTATATCCATACTAAAGATATAATCACTGTATGTCAACACAAACTTCTACACTATATCCATACTAAAGATATAATCACTGTATGTCAAAACAAACTTCTACACTATATCCATACTAAAGATATAATCACTGTATGTCAAAACAAACTTCTACACTATATCCATACTAAAGATATAATCACTGTATGTCAAAACAAACTTCTACACTATATCCATACTAAAGATATAATCACTGTATGTCAAAACAAACTTCTACACTATATCCATACTAAAGATATAATCACTGTATGTCAACACAAACTTCTACACTATATCCATACTAAAGATATAATCACTGTATGTCAAAACAAACTTCTACACTATATCCATACTAAAGATATAATCACTGTATGTCAAAACAAACTTCTACACTATATCCATACTAAAGATATAATCACTGTATGTCAAAACAAACTTCTACACTATATCCATACTAAAGATATAATCACTGTATGTCAAAACAAACTTCTACACTATATCCATACTAAAGATATAATCACTGTATGTCAACACAAACTTCTACACTATATCCATACTAAAGATATAATCACTGTATGTCAAAACAAACTTCTACACTATATCCATACTAAAGATATAATCACTGTATGTCAAAACAAACTTCTACACTATATCCATACTAAAGATATAATCACTGTATGTCAAAACAAACTTCTACACTATATCCATACTAAAGATATAATCACTGTATGTCAACACAAACTTCTACACTATATCCATACTAAAGATATAATCACTGTATGTCAAAACAAACTTCTACACTATATCCATACTAAAGATATAATCACTGTATGTCAACACAAACTTCTACACTATATCCATACTAAAGATATAATCACTGTATGTCAAAACAAACTTCTACACTATATCCATACTAAAGATATAATCACTGTATGTCAAAACAAACTTCTACACTATATCCATACTAAAGATATAATCACTGTATGTCAAAACAAACTTATACACTATATCCATACTAAAGATATAATCACTGTATGTCAAAACAAACTTATACACTATATCCATACTAAAGATATAATCACTGTATGTCAACACAAACTTATACACTATATCCATACTAAAGATATAATCACTGTATGTCAAAACAAACTTCTACACATTATTCTCTCATAAACTATGCAACAGAATTTTGTAACAACAATATGGACTTAACTACTTCAAAAAATTTCAACCCTGATATCACAGAGCTATTAACAAACTCAAAAATCACAAACAATTCTACACTAATTCCATCCTTTCCCTTAACTAACATAAATCAAAAGTTTCTCATTTCCTTTTGTTCCTGAAATAGTTACTAAAATATTTCACTTATTTAACAACTTATAATCCGAAGCTAAAATTATATATACATAAAACCTTTCACGTAAGCTAACTGCTTTATTACCCACCTTAAAACAAGCTCTAAAGAATGAACAAAACCAAGGTATATATAACATAGAATGTGAGTGTGGTAAGAAAAATACTATATAAACTGTTTGATCTCTTGAAATTAAATGAAAACACCTCCAAAGTCATAGCCTTATAGGAGATTTTGAAAAATCCATCTTAACACACTGTCAATTTGAAACTGGTCATAGGAATATTTTGAAAACATAAAAACTTGCACTGACAGAACATGAAATAGAATGAAATATTCTCAAAAGCACTAAAGTTGTGAAAACAAGTTTTACCTTTAAACTGTGACAACAGCCTAAAAAACATTACATTTATTCAAATAACTTCCCCTCTCTCTGACCTTCCATTAAGTAATATTCTGTCTGTCACATGATAATACCCTCTTACACCTGATCCCTAGACATTTTTGTTCTGTATATGAACCTCTTTGTTTGGATTTATATCATATATAGAAAAGATAGAACAAGACTGTTGAAACATGTATGTATGTACTAAAATATTATGCATGCAAATTGTTGACTTGTATATACATGTCTTCTAGCATAATGTGTTTCCCTACACAAATTGTCACAATTAGTTTAAAAACACTGACTGCAATGTGATGAACAAGATGTGTTGTATCACATAAATTGTAAATAATCAAATGGTAAATCTTTTTCTACATATAATGATATGGTCCACTTCCACACAAGTCTTACTGCATCAAAGATGATGTGTTGAATGCTCAGAACACTGGAACAAATGGCTAAAAGAATGCTGAATATCAATGCAAAAGGTTTATTCAATATATTAGTAAAGAATTTTACCAAGCATAAAAACTATGAAGGTAATGAAACAATAAGTGTAAACTGTCTGTTTATCTGTTTGTCATGACAAATACTCACTATATTGATATCAGAGAATTGCTAATATAGAAGCTTTTACCTATCCTATAAGCAATGTCAAGAAAGTGATGGCTCCCTCAAGTAAATAGTAAAGTCCAAATTACTGAATGATGTGGCTGGAAAAATACAGGTTGTAGACAACCTGCCAATGTGTCCGCAGTTTGAATGTTATTGGTTGGCAGACACTATAACCATTCTGAATATGATGAACTCTAGTGGTAAGTCCTTCCTAGCCTTCAGATACAGCATTAGGTCTCAGGAAACTACTAAGAAATGGACATGCTTTCAACTAAATGATATTTAACCGGGAGCACATTTCAGTCCCCATCAAAACTGGTGGAAGAACTAGACAATCAAACTGGCCACAGTAGTAAACACATATGGCCTGATGCAACAATTACCAAAACATGTAAACCAAATTCTTTGTTCTATCTATAACTATATCTATAACGTGGAATTAGCAGATGCCTAGTGCAGTGGGTATACCTCCACATAAATGCAAGCAAGAGTAATCATAAATGGTCAATAAAGCAGCACTTGATAAATGTTGCATATTGACAGGCTCTTTTTTGAAACTAAATGTGGATTTCTGAATACTCTTTTTCACTCATCACATTCTAAATAAAATGTTTTACATGCACTCAGGTAACATATAAAGAAGCTGATTAATTTTGTATGTCCAACTATTATGTTATTTTTACTATCTTTGTGTTCACGAATATTTTCATCAATGAATACTGGTTTAAAAAAAATTGAGTATGTTTTATTACAATTCACCAAACTTCTAAAAACAATGACAAGAATGTCTTCAACTATGCTGCTAATAGTACATTACACAAATGATTGTTATAGTATAAGAGTACTGCTAAGTGAGGTAAAAGCCCAATAATGGTATTTGGTAGTTAACACGATTTTGAAAAGTTTTGTTGAGATGTTTTTGCAGATAGTTGTTTGTTACTAACCAAGATTCAGTTTGATTGTTCACCAAAACACAGGAAAAAAACAAACTGTTGCCACTAACTTACAGTTCTCTCTCAAACTGCATGGTTATTACCAAACATTGGAAAAACACAACAATCTCTTTAACCAGGTATATCAACTATGGCTAAGAAAAGAAAAGCAATGAATATCCTCAAATTCCTCAACTGATGTAACTAAATGCCAATGTGACCTTGACAAACATGGCTGCCATTGAAGATTTCATGCACTGATATTAACATACCTACATGATGCTGTAGACTTGAACCACAAAAAGTTCTGAAAACAATTAACAACACTCAGAATCATGATAATAGCCCATAAACACTGACAAAGACTAAGTATGCCCAATAAATAAAAGAGTACACTCTTCTCATATCTATACTGCTAAATAGAACTAGATGATTTTGGTGTTGGAATACTGTCAGATATACAGCTGAAAGCTTTTGAAAACCTTTTTCTTTTGTGCCATATTATGTCTTTATAAAACACCTGTAATAAAACCATAGTTATCACATCTAAACTATGTACCATGCATAAGGGTAGTAGCATAATTAGAAACTATACAATTGATTAACACCAAATTCCTGACTCAACTGTAAATTTGGCCACACTAATTTTTTTTTAGAAATAAGATTCATATATAGTTATACTGGAATATAAAACAGTTGTTTTTATTAGAATGATGTCCAAAGAAATCAAATTACAACACTCTTATCCAACCACATATCTGTCACACCCATTGAATGCAGTTTTCAGTTTTTATACCTTTGGTCAGTTTAAGTGGTTTGTTTAAAATTAAGCACAAAGCTATGCAATAGGCTGTCTGTGTTCTGCTCCCCATGGGTAATAAAACCAAGATTCTAGCATTGGAAGTCTGCAGACATACCACTGTGCTACTGGAGGTTCAGCTCAAATGAACTTTTGAAAAGTCAAAGTCCATTTATAACAGATAGTCTGTGAAAAGTCTGCCAAGATGAGTGATTTAAGGCTGACAAGGTCTACTTTTGCAGAAGACACTTCAGCTTTCACAGCAGTGCATAATCACAGCATTTAGACTAAACATAGATGATGGAAGAAGTAGCTTCAACAGAATCAGTAGATACTAAACATCATTCCTATACTGTGACTAGCCCTTAACATAAGTAAATTTACCTAGGTAATTGAGGAGGAACTAAAATTTTATAAAAAAAACCTTATATAAAGTTTTACTGAATAGATACAACACTCTTGTAAGAACAGCTGAAAATACTTTACAAAAAATGCAAGTCTTCAACAATGTTTCCTCTAATTTTCCAATCCACATGCAAAATAAATTTTTCTCATGCATATTAGTATCAAGGCAATGTGTGGACGTTTGCTTCCGATTTTTTAGGGGGGGGGGAAGTAATTTTGGACCATTGACCATACTGAATCATCTGACTGCTCTACAATGCTACTAGTTAGTTATTTGGACTTTGGCCTATTGATTGCCAAGGTCATTAAGACGATCAATGTGTTGAGACTCCTCACCATTACTTAGAATGTACATGGTTGTACTAATGAATTGCACAGCACTTGATTGGTTGTTGTGTGGCCACACAGCCTATAGGAAACACTGGTCTTGAGTGTCTCTAAATGATATTAAAAGAAATTGACAGTACAACTGAAAACATTAGATAGTTTGTAATTAGTTTGTAAGTTTCTATTAGCATTACTTAATTATGAGAATGCAATAAAAATAAATCTTCTCAAAAGGTAAAATTCAAATGTATTTTTCAAATGATATATATCTGCTTTGAAATTTACTTAGATCTTTAATGCTCACTTATAGTATTGTGCAGTTTTTTTTTGATAAACTGGTGTTATAAAGGAAATGCTTTTTTATTATTATTAGTTGATAACATCAGGTTAATTTCAATTTAATTTCTAAAACCAAATGGAACAGTACAGAACATATAAATCACTTTACAATCACCATCAAAGTACAGTTGTTTTCAGGTGATTTATCAAATACATTTCCATTTTAAATGAAAAAAGTAGTCTTGAATATTGAAAACAATACTTTCCATTGACATGAGAATTTTGTATTTGTTTAAAATATATCACACATACATAATGCTTAGCTTAATGAAACCATTATTTGCTTCATGTGGTATCTATGGTAATAAATCTCTTGTCAAAACTCCAATCCACATACATTATCTATTAGGTTGAGGAATAATTCGTGAGCGTTTTTAAATAATATCATTCAAGCATTACATGCAAGACTATACAATACTTCAATGCATGAACACATTACACCCAAAACATTTATTATGATACTTTATTTCATGTAATACCTAGGTATATAGTATGCATTGTTTTAAACGAAATTGCAAGAAATTAAATGCGAAAAGCAGATGGTGTCGAAAATGCTTGATTTTGTCCACTTGACATTCCTAAATTTATGAGCTGAAAATGAAAGCAAAAATTAAAGACATATGAATATCAAACACACCATCTATTAGAGCAAAAAATTATCTACCAAATGACATGAAATATTTTGCAAAAGCGTTTCATTTACGAATATATTTTTTTAACTTGAAAAAACGCTCACGAATTATTCCTCAACCCAATACATAACAAGCCTACTGTCAAAACTCCAACTCACAGATATAGCATTTCTCTATTGTTTCTTCTTCCAAACACTTTTCAGTTGACTGACATTCCTTCATTTCTTGTAAGTTTGACTTGAAACTTAGTTAGGTTATACCTTGGTCAAACATGCTTAGACAGCTTTTTCATTTCTTTTATTTGGGTCTTTTTAAGACTGTTATGAAGCAAAAAGCCAAACAACCCACAAATGCATGTTTTGGGCTCCTGTGCATTTGTATTTACAACTATGAAAATGAAAATTGGTACAAATATAAGCTTTCATGTACTAAACACACTGACATACAAAAAAAGTTAGGTTTGCTCATTTTGAGTCTTTTTAAAGATGTCAGAACACACAAAAAAGTGTAATTTGGGGATTTTTGGTCTATTAATCAACCATATTCTTACCAATTTACATGGAATTTGGTAAAAAGATATTTTTCTACAGGTCCCACACAATGACAAACAAAAATGGTAGAATCACCCATTTTTAGTATTTACAGGATATCAAGACTACAAAAAAAAGCATAATTTTTGACAATTACTCCACCATATTTCTGCAAAATTACACTGGATTTATTCTAAAGATACTCTGTCTACAGGTCCTACATACATATGTACAAAAATGTGTCATTTTAGAGGGTCAAAAAGTTTAATAAACCAATAATTCTAGGAGTTTTGGTCAAGTACTTAGTCTTGTGTCAATTGATTTACGTGGAATTTGGCACAAAGTTACTCATTGCATGGCCCAATCAAAGATGAGAACAGTTTAGGGTTTTTGTCTTTTGCTAAATTTGTCATCAAGGAAAGTACAATTTGGGGTTGTTTTGAACCATTAATGTGTTTGTTACCTACTTACATGGACGTTGGTACAAATACACCTTCTTGCCGGCTTAGATTTTTCTGGGTTTTAAATTATTTTTCTGGTGTCAAAACTAACCATGTTCGGATTGCATGGTAGAGACATGTTCATGTTGCATTCACCTGTGAATATTTAGCCTTTGTAATCATGATAGTAAATCTCCCCTCAAAACTCTTATCTGCATGAATATCTACAATGACAAACTTCCATTGTTGGAACCCTAACAATATGCACTGTGGTAATAAATCTTCTGTCGAAACCCTAACTCACATGTGATATTAATGATGATAAACTTTACTGCATAACAATTTTGATGACAGACTTCTCATTCTCTTTACTCACAGATTATTAAGTCTTAAAATGTACTTGAAACAAGAAACTGCAACTTTTTATATGAAATTAGAAATTGTTCATAAAAATATTTCTTAAATATCTGATAATTCAGCTAGTTACTTATGAAGAATATCACTTTTCCACCTGAGAATTCCAAGTGAGGCTCAGTACTTCACTACTAAGAAACATGACAGTAGCATATACGAATACTGTTTCTTATATAAAAAAAAAAATTAACATTTAAGAAGAATGGATTAGAAAAAAACCCAAAAACAACAACCTACAAATATAAATCACTAATAAGAAAACCACAGGACTCAACTATTCACCAACAATAAAATCCTACTTGACCAATATTGTTAGTACATTCAGATGCCAGGTTTATTACAGTCACCTTTGACGTTTTCTAGAAATAAAATCTTATTTTCTAGTTGGTCAATTTTGTGATATGATTTAACTGACCTTAACAAATAAGACTCATGACTCAAGATTAATGTTATATAAAACAAAAAACAATTTCCAACAAGTGATCTATTACTGGGGAAATTACTGAACTTGTTAACCATGAATGACAGAAAAGGTGTTTTTATGTAGCCTGCCCTCTGCAATGCTAAATAGTCAATAAGAATGAAAGAAAACCTGGTAAGCTACATCTAAGAATTTGGCATCCAAAGGTATTAAACTATATAACTGCCATTTGTTATTCCAAGCAGAGAGTCTTAAGCGTGTGAAACCTACTGTCTGAAAGTGCTTAAGGACCAACTGAATACAGAGACCTCGTGAATTTACCAAGTGTAATTAGATTGATTACAGAAGGAGTATTTCATCCACTTCTACACACTACCAAACAGTTTTAACATAGAGAATTATTATTCCATGTGATAATGAACAAAAATTGAAAGAATACAAACTGTGGAATTTATTTTTCATAATAGTCATGTTTCATATGTAAATTAACTTTTATTTTAACTGTTAACAAACACATCCCACATTTTTAAGCACTGATTTTTTATATTTTATTGAGATTATATAACTCTCTGTTTTTTAAAATAATATTTACTGGAAACAAAGCTCACATTCATAAATCTCTGCTTTAAAAAGAAAAAATGAAAAAAAATATCACAAAAAGTTTATATTCATGAGTACAGGATGCCAGACTTCTAATGCCACATATTTTTAATTTATATCAGTATCATGCTATTGTTTGTAAATATACAGTCCAAGCACACATGACAAAAATCAAAAAATGGTCTGAGCATGTTATATTAGTTTCTTCAAATACAGAATATTTAACAATTTTTAGACTTTTTTGTAACTTCAAAACATCACTCTTTTAATACTGGAAGTGTAAATATATCTCTTCTTATAGCAAAACTACATCAAGCTATGTGCTATGTCCACCGAGGGGAACCAAGCTTCTGATTTTACCACTGTAACTCTGAAGACTTACCACTGTCACAGCAGGAGACTGGTGTAAATATATGAATTATTTTAAATATATTGCTTTTATAACCTGTATGGACCTCAAATAAAGTGAATGTTATTTTGTAAGTTATAATCTATTTCTTTTTTATTTATAAATATAATAATAATAAGATTTAAGCCTGAAAACACATTTGAATATTTATGTAACTAACTTTTACTATTATTTTTATAAGATTTAGAAATATCTTAAGCTGATAGAACCACAGGAGATACTAAAATTATGACCGAAAATATTACTAACAGATGATTCAACACATTTTAATTATAACGTTTTTGTTTTCTATTGAACTTGTTTATGATGTTAAGTTTATTAATATACAGGTTTATATAGCTAAATTAATAAATTACTTTTTAATTTTGTTCTATATAAATAGCTTACTTTTCACCTTAAGTAGTAATAACCATTCATTCAGAGGTTATGTGTTTGGAATGGATCTATTTTACAATTAACAAAGTGCTATGGAATGGGTAAAACAAAAATGTTATTGTATTTTTAGATGACTGATGTATTACTGCAGCAAAAATGTAACCATTTATATAAAAGAAAATTACTTTCATTATGAGTGATGAGGCATATGCCTTTCCATAAGAATTTGTAGGCTACTAGATCAAAGTTAGCACAAGTACCAAAATTATTTTATTCTAATAGATTTGCTGAAATGTTTACATGAGAGAAAAAACATTTTAATACAGTGAATAAAACTCTTTCCTGTTCAAGAATGTGCAGTCAAAAAATAAAGTTTTTAATAAGGGTTTTCTGATTAGACAAATGACTAGATATATGTATATCAAAAAAATAACCTGTAGAGACTATCACATGTTTAAACAAAATATGTGTACTTAAAGAACTATGACAAAGAAAACAAAAACCTAAACACCTCAAATCACATAAAAAATATTAAAATAAGTGTCAAGCATTTCAAGCTAGCTGGTGATTATTTTTTAATTTTCTGGTGTTACACAACAAAACCTAAATATATTACGTTACCAAGTTTGAGATAAAGAACATTCAAAAAAAGTTTAAAAAAGGAAAAATTCACACTGACTAGAAATTCAGAATGTTAAGCTATATTTCAGTAGGAATGGCACTAATTTTCAGCAATTCCTCTCTTCTACTTCTTCATCCTTCTTTCCTACTGCATCTGGATTGGCCAAAGGATCAAGATCAGCAAACAAGTTAAACCATGCCGACCTATCACGTTTCAGACCCTGTTCACAGAACATAAGAATCAGAAGTGGAAATAACAGTCGAACTTCAAGAACCAAATACATGATTATCTTTGAAGCTAAAGCTATAAATATAACATAAATGTTAACAGTTTCAGCTATCACAGTAATTTAGACATCTCACAATATAAATGTTCTCATGCAAATCTTTCAAAACAGAAACTTAAGTTTCACATTTACGTGTTATGTACAATTATAATTTTGGTTTTCATGAACTTTTCTCAGTAATTTGGTTTCACAGTTAACATAAAGGTATAATATACATAAAAGGCATACATGCAAAACTTAAAAAGTTAGTTAACATATCTTGATGTCATAATTAACATTTTAAGGCTTAAGTTTCTCAACAATGTTATTGTATTGTGGTGGATGACACTTTACTTCCAATGTGACCATGGTGTGGTTGAATTCAGTACTTTTACATCAACTTCAAAATGTGGAAATTTCTCTCTATAATAGTTTTAAAGAGTAATAATCATGAGCAAGACATAAAAAAGAAGAATGAAACATAACAGTCTTATACACTATGGCATTCTAGGTAAACTCTGCTACTATGGAATGCTTAAATGGAAAATTAAATTTTCTGCATGTTTGTTGGTTTAATTTTATCATCCAGCTACTTCCTATACAGAATTAAATTATGGGGAATTTTGCACACAACTGTGACTTTCTGATTTTAAAGAGAATAGGAAGGTTTTTTTATCTTGACACTATATTAAGAGCAATTATATCTGATTACTGTCTTGCATATCTTGTGAAACATCTTGGCTAATACTCGCACAGAGTAATCATATAAACTCTACTATGTGGCAAGTTATAAGCATATTTTAAAATCAAGTTTCAGGCCTTTTTTGAATAAAAATTGGTAAAAGGACTTACAGCATATTAATTTTTGCCAGAAAGAAAACTGGTATGATGAAAGAAACATATACAGTTATATGTTGAGCCTCTGAATGCTTAATAATAAAAAAGTAAATACAGAAGAATGCAAAGTTTTCTTGGGATCTAAGTAAAACCTTTCTTTTCTTAGATTAATATCAGTTACCATATTATTTAAAAAGTTAAAATGAAGCCTAGCTTGCCTCTAATTCTGAGAATATTTGCATTTGATCAATTTATTTAACACATATTACATTTGTATCTAACTGGATATACAGAACACTTTATCTTCTCATTATATTAAAACCATGTAAATACTACATCTACTGCAATACTCTTAGTTGTACTAAGAATGCATAAATTGTGCAAAAAAGAAAGTGATAAAAATTTATGTCACACTTATATTCTACCTATTAAGAATAAAAAAATCATATGTATAAAAACTAACAATTTAACACTTTAAAATAAGTAGTATTTTAGCCACTTCATTCTTTCCTTAAAATAAATATAATAGCATTGAAGTGGAATCACTTGGCAAGGTTCATTTCATGTATCTTTTCCCAAACTTTGTGAAGAGAAATATTTACATGGGAAAAGCCACAAAAAATAAAGCAGATATTAAAACAGCACAGTGCAGTCAATGATGCCATAATAGTAATAAGTTTGTAAACAATGGTTAATAAGTATAATGAAGTAATTTAAATTCACAAATAAATCATTTCATTATGATTATAAATTGTTGTTTACCAATTTATTGTAATACTAGCATAATGTGCCTCCATATTCCAGTATCAGAGCTGTAATACATGTACATATTAAACATCTTCACAAAGACTACTGATCATATATGTCAAGTTTAGGGTTGTTAATTAACCCTCTCTCTACTGGTTTGGTTGATTCAATCACATTTGAGACACCAAAATCACATTTAGAATTTCCACACTATGCATTTTAATACATGATGATGAGAAACCCACTTGAAATAAAAATGTATTTCAGAATGGCTGGTATGTTACCAACATAAAGTAGAGAACAATGTTTCACCCTTCCTAGGTCATCTTCAGGTTAACAAAGAACCTGTCCTGAGATACATTTCCATGCATTTTAATATGTTTTGTGAATTTTCATGGACTGTTTGTTTTGAATTTCACGCAAAGCTACATGAGGGATATCTGTGCTAGCCATCCTTAATTTAGCAGCATAAGACTAGAGGGAAGGAAACTAGTTATCACCACTCACTACCAATTCTTGGGCTGCTCTTTTATCAATGAATAGTGGGAGATTGACCATCATATTATAATGCTCCTACAACTGAAAGAGGAGCATGTTTGGTGCAATGGGTATTCAAACTTGTGACCCTCAGATTACAAGTTGAGTGCCCTAACCACCTGGCCATGCTGGGCCTATCTTCATGGAATTTTGTAAGCTTTCATTAAACATTACAAGTCTTTTATAAACCAAAATCAAGAAATTTTAGTGCAGTATTTTTACTGAAAGTTTCTCCAGGAATGCATAGAGTCAAAGAATTGACTAATCCAAATGTAAATTTCATGACAAGATTAAAAATATTTTTCTTTACACCAAAATTGTCAAATTTCCCTTACATAATCTTTAATACCTCCCAAATAAATATAAAATGTTTTTTTTCAATAAAATTTTTATTTTATGTTATTTTTCATATCCTAACTCTATATGTATCTAATCAATTTGTCCAACATTGTTACCACCATCAAAATATGAAATAAACCTAATTTACCCATTTTTTTATTTCTAGAATGACTGAAAACTGTAACAAGAAATCATAGTTGTTTATACATAATAGCTTGAAGCTCATGACAGCATAAATCTGTTTCTACATAAAGTTTATCATTTTATTGTCTTTTCAACCATGTCACACAAACAGTAAATTGCATGGTGAACATGTAGCTCACTCTGCTGTATCTATTTACATAATGCATGAGCATACTTTGTGAAGAATTTTGATTACTATTATTTTTATCTTACTTAATCTAGGCCTGGCATGGCCAAGTGCATAAGGCGTGCGACTCGTAATCCGAGGGTCGCGGGTTCGCGCACGCGTCGCGCCAAACATGCTCGCCCTCCCAGCCGTGGGGCGTTATAATGTGACGGTCAATCCCACTATTCGTTGGTAAAAGAGTAGCCCAAGAGTTGGCGGTGGGTGGTGATGACTAGCTGCCATCCCTCTAGTCTTACACTGCTAAATTAGGGACGGCTAGCACAGATAGCCCTCGAGTAGCTTTGTGCGAAATTCCAAAAACCAAACCAAACCTTACTTAATCTAACCTTATCTAATGTAATAAGTTTCTAAACAAGAAAAAAAAGTATTTACCAGGGTCTCTCTCTCTTCTTTTTTTCTGTCATCTGCCAGTAAAACTTAAGCCTATTTTTTATACTAATGGTACTACATCACTAAATTGTTCATTTAATTATATAATACACTTAAGAAGACAGAATAAGAGCACATAAAACAAATCATGTCATAAATGTTCTAGTTTGCTAATTATGCAATAAAATCCTTTATAATTTCATCTGAGCCAGTTAATGTGATTCCCATGAAATAGACAATTCTGTATGAAAGAATAATGTAATATGTCATTTTATAGATTGAAACTTTAGATTTCTATTGGTTATAGATGATATAGCAAAAATATCAGAAAACCAACTATTAACAATTTGTGAAAAAGGAAATGTGGACAGGTAGACATAGCAAGTTGATCTGATTTTCTTGTTTGTGGCTTTGTAAACAAATAGGTTTGAAGGCTATAAAAATTATGCTTTGTCTAAGTAATGATTATATTATAGTAAGTAATGGGTGATAAATAACTTAATGAAAAAAAGGAAGACCTAGAGAGCAAATGTCACAATTCTCATACTAGAGGGAATAATTAAGGAATTTTTTAAATGTTTCTTTATAAAATTAAAAATGTAAAACTTATATAATATTTAAACTTGATTTATTAACTACATTTTGATGCCACACTTATGTGTATACAGTTATACATTTCAAACACTGTTAAAAAATAGATTTCTGGGAAACCAGGTGCATCCTTTACTGCACATGTCAAGAGGTTTTAGTGACTTGCATTCTAAACTCAATTACTAATTTTTATGTTACACCAATTAGTAAAGCATAAATTCATAGCTAATAATACATATTTTAATAGTATCTAAGTTTTTCAATTCTTAATTTTATAAGACAATATTAAATAAAACCCTGAACTTCTCCTATTGTGAGAAATATTACAATCTCTCTTGGCATCCTCTCTTTTCTATTCAATTCACCACTCTTCCAATACATATGAAATTTATTGTAAATTACTCACTAAAATCTCTTGCTGAGAAAAAACATTTTTATAACCTTCATCCTGTCTGGTTACAGAGCCATCAAACAATAAATCAGACCCCTCTTGCCACACCCACCTGTCATATCCTCTTTCAGTCTCTATGACTCTCTTAAAGTAGCCAAATGCCTCATCATCTAATTATAGACTCGCATGAATGGATTAATGAGATTCCCACTGTCCCTATCTACTATTTAGTGAAACCACAGCCAAGGGAATGAGCTTGGAGAAATCAATAGAAAGCCACTGATTTCATCTATCAAATGACGTATATTATGATGTGTTCTGAACAGGAAATTGTCATTTTGTCTGTTAGTACAATTTTCATTCCTTCAGGAAAGGTAATGACTAGCTTAAAATTAGCTTGTAAAGCCAGAGAAATTGTCTACTTTTTGTAAGTTATTATTCTATGTTCTTTGGTGCATTATTTAATTAAATAAAAATGATTTAGTGCATTACTACTATTAGAATAAAAACACAGGGTTACGTGTCATTGACAGTCAAAAGAAAAAACTGGTTAAATACTTCATTTCTTTTTTTTCATTTTTCAAGTTTATTATTTATTATTATTAGAATAACTAAAATATAGAATTAGGAATATCATTAGGTTATTTGGTAAAATAAATAATATAATAAAAATGTTTCAGGCCCTTATGTAAGCACAGCACAAAATAACTCATAGGTAGTGTAGCTCACTCAATAAAGTGAGCTCCATATAAAGTGATATAGTAGTAGTTAGACATGGTTCAAAGAGCAAAAAATGCAAGTAAAAAATGATGTATACTGTTAGAAGTCTATAGCTACTTAGAATACAAAAGTGTAGTTTTATGTTACAATATGAAGGGTAATTTAGATTCACTTTTAGTTTAATTTTTTTGTGGTTATGAGACAAGTAAAACTGTTCAATTTTGTATGCTGGTAGGGTACAAAAAACAGATAAAATGTAAAGTTTCAATGAAAATAAACACTCAACATGTATTTAGGGTTTTACAAATTATGTAGATTAAGTTGATATTTATGAGATGAAGAAAAGTATTTTAATCTTAACATTGAAAATCCCTTTGTATATGAACTAGTAGAAAAAAATACTTCACTAAAATATTTTTTTGTATGTAAAAGATTTAAAATGTTTACTGAAAGTCTGTTAAAGAGTGTGAAAACATACCTACTATATTAAAAGTTAGAAGTATAAAATTCATGAAGACTTTAAAAGAGTACAAAGGGATTATGTAGTTGGTCAAATTGAACCAAACCCATGTTGAGAATTATTAATGTGTATTTGTCTCAAAATCTTAACAACAGCCAATGTGGCTGGTTTTACACAATGACAGTTCCAAAAATAGTTGTATTACAATAACAGCTAATGGTTGTTTAAGTACAACTGGATAATTTTTAAGAATTTCCTAATTTATTTAGCTTTAAAATATATTTTTATTTATATAATACCTATTAAAACAGATTGCAAACACTTATTTTCCTATGTTATGGAAAATAGGAAATCAGTTCATAAAACCTTTAAATAAATAAAATAAAAATAGAAAAGTTTATTTACTAAAGACATACTTCATTCTATATAAATCATACTGCAGTTTCTGTGTGTTCTGAACATGCAGATAGATACCCATTACTATCTATATGTGCATGCACATGCACTTCATTTCAATAGGTGTAAAAAAATGTTCATGTAAATATATTTTAGTAGACATTTCAAACAATAACAGGTTAAAAGCTTATCAAAGTGTTCAAGAAAATCAGCATTCAGTTGCAGGTAACATGACAATACAGTGGAACCCCTCTAAGCGGCCACCCCTTGAAAGCGGTCATTCAATCACAGTCCATTTTTTGTTTAAATAATCCCTAATTATGTACAGTGAAACCCCTCTAATCAGACCAGTTTGTCTCGGTCCTGAAGGTGGCTGCTTTAGAGGGTTTCCACTGTAGTAAGTAAAGTTTAGCCCTAACTAAACTAAAGCATCAAAAGGTACACAAGTAAGTTTGTTAATTTATCTCTTTAATGATTATAGGTTGTACTTAAAGCCTTAACTGATTAAGCCTAACACAAGTGGATTTGTAGATTTTGATGTTTGTGATTAGAATTCTTCAGTATGATACTCAAAATCTTGTATTTAAAGAAGTACTGTCATAGTTATATGAAATTGACTACAAATGTTCTGTGGGTATCTGCTAGTATATACAGATTTAGTAATATTCATATTTTCTTTCAATTGTAAAGGTTGATATTCATCCAACTTTTACCCAATAAACAATTGTTTATCTATAATGATATTTTTTTATGAGTATAATAAAACAGGACACATACATATACACACACATACCAAGTTATGCAATCAGTAATTTTATTTTAACACTCCTACGAAAAGTGGGGCCTAATAGGCCCCAGAGCAACTTGAAAGGTTATTAATATTAGGCTAATAAATTTGTATTTAAATGAAATTGTCATTTCATTTGATTTCATTTCATTAAATGAATTTAAATGGCAATTTCATTTAAATACAAAATTATTAGCCTAATATTAATAACCTTTCAAGTTGCTCTGGGGCCTATTAGGCCCCACATTTCGTAGGAGTGTTAATAATTTAGTTGCCACTAAACTTCTCTGAAATATTATTCAAACTCTTACCATCTTCTCTGAGGCTGACAGCTTGACTGGTCTGGAAATTGGTGACTGAGCTATGTTATGGTTTCCATGTGACTCCTGTTCACTGACTGGTGGTACCATTCGAGACTCCATACAAGTATCTGTGGTAGAAGATGCTGCTAAAATAATTAGAAAGAATAAGAAATCTCTAGAGCATTGGACTGTATGAAATGTATATTATGTTTGTGTAATTAATTATAAAAAATACTAAAGTCACAAATATTTCTACAGTGGTACACATCTAATATTAGATTATCACTTAACAAACCAATATCTGTTTTACAATGAAGTTGAAGTTTGTGAAAGTGTATTATGTCAATTAAATGGTATTCAGACAGTTCAACTAGTCAGGCAAAGTGGAGATTGGATATGGTACTAGCAGGGTGCTAGGCTAAGAAAATACAATCTAATTTTGATCAGTAGTTCTTGATGATTCTCACTAATATTGTGGTTTTCTTTTTATTCTAGAGGAATATAAAGTTCAACAGAAGCAACATGTGAATAAGTCAAATGTACATTTGTCACATTAACATTTGGAAGCTAGCCTCAGTGACTATCCCTGAGATAATGAATAAAGAGCACCCTTGAACCTAAGTAACACACTTTTAAAATCACTTGCTCTGATAAGAGGTTATATTATCTATTTCTGTAAGCTGGCAAAACTAACAAAGAGAAGTGCTGCTGTGTTATACGATACTGAATTGTTACGTAACCAAAATATAGAAAACTCAAAATTTTTAACACGGACAATGTATAAATGACGTATACTACCAAAATATATAGAAACTAAAACTGAAACATATTTGGAATATCTGTTCAGATTACATAAATATTACTGAAAACACAGAAAAAAAAAACTATTCAGAAAAGCATAAAAAATAACAAAAACAAATCACAACAGAAAATAGCCTTTGATGGTGTCAATAAAAAATCAATAATGAAAATACCTGTCTCACAAACACCTCAGGTCTAAAAAGACTTACAGAGAAGCATGAAAACGAACATGAAAACAAAATAGCAGCCTACATAGTGAAGGTAATCCAGTTACACTTTATAACTGAGGAAAGTGAAAATCAGTTAACAGGTAAGATCATCTTTCAACATTATCTATAGGATTTTGAGTCTTTTACTTTACAGTATGGTAACTAAAAATAATTTTGACATGTGAATCATGTTGTATTTATACAAATTTAATACTATTCAGCAGACCAAGTGTTTAGTGATTATATACACGTATATTTTAAAGATTTTTCTTTTTCACTGAAGATAAAATTTAAAAAAAATAAGCTGTGTTTTAGAGGCCTAATGCATTCTTCAATTGGCTATATCCTCTGTGGTAGATTGTAATTCAAGGCTCATCAGCACAGCTTGAGTTAGCAAATCAAAGAAATATTATTATGCCTATTATAAATGTGAAATGTATGTAAAATACTGCATTTATGGGTTTTGAGCCCATTTTATTTCACCATACAGTAACTTCATGAAAATAAAAGAAATTGTTAGATTTTTTTGTTTAGTAATAAACCATTTTAAGCATATTTTACTTTAAGTTTACATTGCATTTTCAAGTTAAACCTTCATTTGCAAATGATGTAGGAGCAAAAAAGTATTATGAAGATATTACACTTCTGGTACAAGAAACAGTTACATTATTTAAGATCAGGTGATTTTTTTTCAAATAGACACCTCAACTCTAACATATTATTCTATAATTTTCAAAAAAATTCTACAAATTTAACTACACTTCATATTTCAATTCAAAATAATAATAATTTTCCTAACCAGTATCTTTTAAATGGAGGTTTGATATATCGGTAGTCATATCCAGAAGCTGA
The DNA here is from genome assembly GCF_004210375.1 of Tachypleus tridentatus. Taxonomy (NCBI): domain Eukaryota; kingdom Metazoa; phylum Arthropoda; class Merostomata; order Xiphosura; family Limulidae; genus Tachypleus; species Tachypleus tridentatus. Next base: position 92,062,666 of record NC_134827.1, on the reverse strand, counting down.
GATGGCAAAATTCCACAAGCTGTAGTACCATTTGACTGATGACCAAACTGATCCACTTCATTGTTTTGTTTGGACAAAAGTGATTTCTGTGGGCTCTGGGGAATGTTTCCAAAAGCAGCTTGCCACTGGTGAGAAAAGCTGTCTTCATTTTCAGACATATTTGGAATAAAAGGTAAGCTGTCTTTGGAAGCATTTAAGATTTCATTGAGAAGTGTCAGGTCATCTTTTTCACTATCTTCAATTTCTGGGTTGTCAGTCAAAAAGTCTTTCTGCCCTGGAAACAGTAAAATACATTCACAGGTTAAATTTGTTTTACAAAAACAAAAAGCTTGTTAATTTAATCACTCAAAATATAGTTGCATTACAAATGTGAAGCAATAAATGAGACACCAAATAAAAACAGTAATTTCTAATTTACTTTTGTTTACACACAAATGCTATTTTACTGCATCATATCTTGATTTTTTGATGAATATCACAGTTTAAGATTGATTAACATAAAAATATTTAAACTGGAAACTCTAATGCAAGACAGGTATAAAAAAATAACTTAATACTTGAGTTATATTTTTACATACATCCTTTAGTTGCTTTGTTTTCTTTAGCAGATTCAGTTTGATGAGAATGTATTGACTGGGTTTCTTCAGAAAGTTTCAGTAAAGGCATATTATTATCAGGTTTTCCTGTAGAATCAATGCCTATTAATTCCTGATTGGAAGAAAAGTTAAGATTCTTTCCTGATGGCATTACTTGTTTTTTTGGTGAGGACAACATGCCTTGAAGATCAGAATGTTTCTTCTGTAATTTCTTTGAAATTTCTTTATTTTCCTCCTCTTCATCATGATACTCAGACTCAAAGAAAAGTAACCTGAAAATACATTGAATAATTTTACTTACAGATAAAGCAACAATTATACTTCAATGATGCAGACTTAGGTTACAAAGACACACTATTATCAATCATACTAAACCACTAAGTATATTTGTGCAAAGTTATACACAGACTATCAGCTCAGAAACATTCCTAATTTTAAACAGAATAAAGGCAGCTATTCAATGATATCTGCAAATCATAAATGAATGGTTTGTTGTTAATGGTGCACAATGAGATATTTGAACACTGCTCCCATCAAGTACAGGAACCTGATCTGTTAGCATTATAAGCCCTCAGACTTAACACTGAGAGGGGGGAATGTTTCAATAAACAGTAGAATTTGAATGCTATTCTTCTCTTACAGATGAGCTAGTTCCAAACTGTGAAGTACGTTTTTGTGGTAAGGGATCATAAACCATAAAACCCCAGATTAACAGTCCAGCAAACTAGCACCACTACAGAATCCCAGCTTTTAACTGGTAATAGCTGTAATTATAGTTGGTAATAAATGCCTTTTATTTTTTAACACAACATACTGTCCTTCACGTGGACAGAAGTTTAATGTGTACAACAATAGCAATTCCAAATGCTAAGTTCTTTTTTTCTTTAACACCATATACAGTAAAATATTTTTACTCCAAACCCTTTTGTGATGAGTTATTTATTCTAGATGAATGACACATCTGGGAAGTAAAATCAGTCACTTTGAATACACTGAAAACTATTACAGGCATAATCCACTGATAAATGAATGTAAGGGTCTAAAACTGGTTAAGGTGGGTATGAACCTGGTAAACAAAAAGCAACTGTACATGCAATACAATTAACAATTATTACTGTACATGTTATCAACAGTTATACAAATTGCATAATCATTGAGCCATAAATCATCACTTTGTATAAACACTCTCAAATGGCAATTTTTACTAATATTCTATAAAGCAATTTATTTAGGGTTTAACCTCACATATAGTAAATATAGGTTTTGAATCTATGTGTATCTGTAATACTTTTAGATACAAACAGAGGAAACACCTATGTCAAATCTCTAATAATGTCTGACAATTTACATATTGTTCTAAACACTACTAAGAGTACAGTTTGATAAGCTAATCAATTACTAAAACTGAGTACCTATGGCATTAATTAGTGCCTCATAAGTTTGTTAATTAACGAAAATTAAGCATTCATGATTATTACTGTTTTTACTATTTCTTTCTTTTCTTTAAATACTGTAGCAGGAAGCCTACTGTTTGCAAAATGTATCTTGCATTGCTTCCCTTATTTACCAACTGTACCAAAAGGCTACTGTAGGTTAGAACATACTTTGCATCACTTTTCCTTTTTTATTTATTTAACCACTGTACAAGGAAGCCTACTGTTGAGTAAGATACTTTTTGTATTAGTTTCCCTTTTATACTTACCTACTGCACCAAGAAACCTACTGTTGGATAAACACACTTTTTATTACTTTTGTTTTTTAATGGAAAACAAAAATCATTTTGTTGATAGTATCATGTTACTCACAAGTAAAAAACCACTTAGAATAAAAACACTTCTCTGGTTTTGTTTGGCTTATGGTTATATTTTTTTCATATTATAATTAACGTAATCTATGTACTACTTTTACAAAGATGAAATAAAAAACAAACATTGAGCACTCACTGATCTGTATCTATGTTGTTTTCCTCCAAAACTGGTTTCTCAGAATTGGATGTTTCTTCTGCAAGTTTCTTTGATGGTTCAGTCAATTCCTTGGATGAAAAGATAAATTAATGTTCATAAAAATTATTTTAATTCTCATTACTGAATTACCAGAAGTTAATATAACTCATCAATACCAACAACTCTTTGTGAAATGTAAAGATGATTGTTTTGATTTTGTTAGTCATGAGGTTTGTTAACATTATGTCAGGCCAAAAGAAATATTGGTAAGGTTATAAACTTATATTACAGCATAATAATCTCAGACTATCTTTTGTCATGAACCATTTAATTTCAAGTCAAATGATAAACACTGTGTTTAAAACCTAATAAATGTTGAGTAAAAATGTTTGAAATTTAGTCAATAAATCCTTTTTATATTTAATACTGTTTATCTGTCAACATAAGTCTTTGTCATTTCAACCACCATGTAATCACAAAACTATATGTTATAATTCTGAATTTAATAAATGAATCTTTGCAAAATTTGATAAGCTTTTAGTAAACAGAAGTTTGTTGTGTGCACACACACACACACACACACAAGGGTGTTTTAATAAAGTACCATTACAAAGAATTTGCATGTGAATATATGAAGCCTTTACTGAGTCAATCTCAGTGAAGGTTAATTTCATGCTAAGAATAAAAATACTTTTCACATAACAGTTTTCACATTTTATTTGCAAAACCTCTAAAGCCTCCTAAATTAATACAACTTCTTTAGCATCTTTCTAGACTGACTGCAGATCATAAAATGCAATTATGATTATTTATTCTAAGTAGTGTCATGCTTTTATAGGTTTCACCTTTGCTTTAAATTAATTTTGTTGTTCATATTTCCCTTTGAACCAGGTATAAGTAACATAGTAAGGCGATAAACCATCTGGTGGAAATTAAAATAAATAATCTATTGAGTTACATCATGCATCTGGCCTTCTAACCTAACCTAACCTATAAACAGTTTTAGAAATACCATTAGTGCTTGAAGCAATGTCTTTAGTCGAAACACACTGAACTCTGTATTGCCACTAATAAAAAAACAAAATAGACCATTATTTGAGTGGTGAAGCATATAATCTGCTCTTTCTATTAGTTATAATGATGTCTAATGGCAATATTAATATAACTGCCAAAAAAGTTGAAAAAAAAATCTAAATTTCTATTTTTATTTTCTTTTTAGAATAACATTAAAGTAGAATGTGAAACTACATTGTTTATCTAGAATGTTTATCCTAAGTATCTTTAAACCGATAACAGCACAGATCTATTTATACTTAAATTTTATTGTTTTATTGCCCTTTGACCCATGTCTAACTACTCATTATATGCCATCGGTTCCCAAACTGTGCGCTGTGGCATCACGAGAACTCACAGGAGTGCCGCAGGATATTTCAAAGTTTCAAGGGAAACACTGTAATGTCGACATCTGTCGGACACCATGCAAACTACTAGCTTGAGGTAGTTCAGTTTTAACATTAGATCATGCAACATTCCTTTGATGATATTTTTGAATGTTTGACATGTATTTATTTACTTGTACTTCTGGCTAGGCCAGTAACATCTAGAACTTTCTCGCTTCTTAGATTTTGTATATAAATACCAGTCGACTCTCCAGGTCCGTCAGTAATCAAAATAACTGAAGGGTGTTGTGATCAAGTGTCTGCGAGGTGTAGCGAAGTTCAGTGAATTATTTTGTTGATTTTTAGTCTTTGTGCATAAAAATGTAAATATTTTTTAACATTAATAAGAAGTGTGGGAGTGAAAAAAAAGGATGGCGAACCATAGACCAGTGGCAAAGTTGTGAAGACACAAAAATATTGGAAATATGACGATAGTTTTCTAGATTTTGGTTTTATTTTGGTAGATGTCTATCACAAAGAGTATCTGCAGTGTGTATTATATTTAAAGTTTTGGCTCCAAAACCTACTAAAATGCCACTTAGAGACCAAAGTTAAAAAGAAAATGAGCTGAAACTAGAAAATTAATATCTGAAATCAGTTATTTTCTTCAGTTATTTTACATCTATCAGTCTTTACTAAAATGAAATTATCTACCAATAATGTTATATAAATATCCTGTGGACTAAATAATTTCAAGTGAAGGATCTTCAATGCTTGAGCTATAATGTGGTTACATAAATTAAGGACAGGTGCATTGACTATTTAAAAATAAACAAACATTAATTGGATCTCAGGCACGTAAAGGAATTTTAATGAAAAATATAGCAGTTATAAATTGTAATAATTATTTTATTTCACTATATAATTATGCCATATATTTACTTTTCACAGAAGAATAAAACGTACTACCTACATAGATCAGAACTCAAAATCAACATTGTTAATAATTAAGTGTAATAAAGAGAAGAGCTACAATACTTTATTAACACTAAACAAACTTGAAATTAATCAGTTAATTGCATTTTACATCTCTGAACTCACATCACATAAATGATTGGGTTGTCATAAGGCAACTCTATAAATTTTCCTATCCAATATCCTTCATTCAACTTTCTATATTACTTCTATCACTCGCTGCATAGAAGGAACAGATTACACAAGCTCTGACTAATTATAATTTTTATGACAATATCAGGACTTCATCAATAATAGAAAACCATCAAGTAACAGATGACATATTTTTGTCAATCACTAATATGGATTTGAGTTTATTTTAACATTGATATAGGTAGTTTGGTTTGTGCCAGTATGCTCAAATTAGAGAAGTTTTAGGCACTAGAAATGGTTCAAAATTTGAATTCAAATGAGTTTTAAATAAAACTTTGCATAAAATTACAAAAGTCCTTTAGATATCCACTTTAGATATACTAATTTATCTTCATTTTTATATCCCTGAATAGGAAAGATATTTCTTTTTTTTAACAAATTTATTGAACTTCAGTTTTTAAGTAATGAATTATTCAGACACCGGAGTAGGTGGAGGAAGACGAAATTGCTCATCAAAGAAATGATAAAAAATATTTTGAATTTTTTCCTTGTCATTTTATATACTCATCTTTGGTCACTAACTAGGTGTTGGTAAATAATATATAGTATTAATAATTTTTAAGTTTTCCAGTCACCTCACTAGGCTTACACTTGCATCTTTGACAGATACATCACAGATTCCTTCCAATACCTATATCTATGTATCTTGTTTATTTTTCAAAAAATGTCAGGGAATATTTAATAAATATTTTGTTATTGGTACAATGCACAAGCATTTTTAAAGTAAAAGACTAAACAATGCATTTTCATCATTGTATGTAACAATAAATAAATTATGCAAATAATGTTGTATGAGACTGGTTGAATGATATAAATAACAATTTCAATCCTTCTTAAATATAACCAAAACTTCACCATTGTGAAGAGTCACTTTCAAACTTTCATTTCTGATTTCACATGCTTGCTGATCTCTTACAAACTGCATCCAAACAAATCAAAGTATTTGTATAGCTCTGTATGCATTGATACCTGTCTTATGATCACAAGTTTATGGAAGTAAGATAAAGCTATATATTAGATATTGAGAAACACTTCCCAGAAACATATATATATCTTCTGATTTCTATTTTATGATCATGAAATTACAAGCTATAGATTAAACCTTAAGAAAACATTTTTCTTAGAAAAATATATACGTACTTATACTGTTATGACAAGCATTTTAACAGTAAGTTGCATCATGAAATCAAATCTTATCATCTTACTAAATATGAAACATCAAATAACATGAAAGAGATTAGATTACTATGTAACAAAGTTCTGTATTGATGTTCAAATAACATCTGAAATAACATTTTATATTGTAAATCAAAGTTTCAATCTAAATTTCACCTTACACAACACCTAAATTGAACAGCTCAGATATGGCTAACTTATAAGTATTGATTAGAGAAAAGACAACCAGTCAGCAACATTCACATATTTCTAACTAAATAACAAGACTAACTGTTACACTTATAACTCCCCACAGCTAATAATACAAAACAGTCAACAACATACTGTAACGCAAACTGGAAATCTACTGATATGCAGATTAGCATGCTAACCACTAGACCATGTCTGGCCCCATGTTCAAAAATAATATTCTCTTGGTATCTTACCTTTAACATAGAGAACTCATAATGTTGATATCCTTTGAAACTTTCAGCTACAGCAGACATTGTGCGAGAAGTTTTCTCCCAGAACTGAAGCAATGTACATTGGTATGTTGCAAGAGCAAGAGAGAGCATGTTGCATCGAGAAGCTGATAGTAGATCAACCTTTTGAAGAGTGTCAACCTTCATTTTATCAAATCTGGTTTTTGTTTTTTTGACGTAACTCTGGACCTATTACATTTGAAAGGAGAAAAATAATGAAACTTAAGCAATGATTTTGATTTCAATAATTTAATACTATATCACATGAAGTGAATAAACAGAAGGTTGTAGTCAATCTCTGTGAACGAAAAAATCTTTTTAACAACAAACAGTAGTAACACAAACATGAAAACAATAAATAAATTTGAAACCCAAGTTATATCACCACTGTGTAATTTTGTCAAGCCTCAATTTTATACTGTTCAACCAGATACGTATATTTCCTGTAATCAGAATTCTAAAAAAACGGTTATTACCAGTGCTGCATAACTGCAGACCATATAACTGATAAGGTTCTTAGTTTCATTAATTTCACTTCAATAAGTCAAATCTCACAACTTATTTTCATGAATTTTCCTGAACCACATTAAAATTTATAATTTCACACTATTTTGACATTCTTCATCTACGTTCTTTTATAGCTAGGAGACAAATACATTAACAGAGTATTTATAAGTGTTATATTTACAGAGATAAAGTTCTTTGTTTTAGAGCAAAGTCACATAAAGCTATCTGCTGCATATTTTAGCATTGCAAGTCCATAGAGGACCAGGGAGAAAGTATCAGCTTTGTTAGTCGAACTGTAGGTCTATTGATGTAAACAACTATTATTTTCCTTGTAAGAAAACAGTGATGAAAGCTATTTATGAATATCATTATTTGAAATGAGATCTGAAAATATTTTACAACATGATTAATAGACAATGATCCATTTTTCTTGTTAAAAAACAAAACAAAAAGACCTCAGTGGCTATAAACTACATTATATACAAGCAGTTTTTCCTGAAAATGATCTATAAGACTTTTAACTTCTTGCCTTTCAGAGGATGGAGATTACAGTGATTAATGTTGACTTACTCTTAGTAATGAAAGGGAATTTTCGGAATGTTTCATAAAAGTTGTGACACATAATAGTGTCAGAAAGTGCACGCATTATGAAATATCATCATTATACATTATACTATGACTAAGAGCACAGCTGGCAAGATGTAAAAATCTCAATCAAAAGAATTGAAAGCATTTAAAAGAATACCTGCCAAAAAGGAATACTATATCCACTATAAGACAGTGAAGTATTTATGAAAAATGTTAATGATGTAGAACAAAGACAGAGTTCTCATTTAGCCAAAACACATCAAGGATTGATGTTCCTTTCAAAAGCTGGCACTGTATTAATTTGTAATCAAAGATAAAGAGAGGCAATTAAAAACTTCACAGATGTCAGAAAAACACCTTCTAATTTTCCTTAAAAACTGAGAACAGATAGAATAGGTGGAATAAGTTCCACGTAATATAGAACAAGATTAGGTGCTATAAGAACTTGTCCACCATGACATTCCAAGAAGACTGCAGACAATGAAATTCACACTGTATGGCAGTTACAAACACTGTTTACAGTTACTATTTACTAAGATTTTTAAAGTTTCATGACAAATAAAATAATAATGCTCTGAAGGTTTAGCTACAAATTATTATTTGCTAATCTTGTATAATGCATCAAAAAGGCAGACTGGAGTTTTCTAACAACCTCCTGGGGATCCCTACCCTTCCTTTAGTGAGTTTTGTTCATCTAATTTCTCCCTTCATCATAAAAGAAAAAGCAACCACACACTGAGAAAATAAAAGTAATTCTCAAGTACATTTTCAGAATAACAATAAGAACTGTATAAATATAAATTAAAGATAACTTATAATATGAGTAGCAGCAGAAAAATAGTGCCATGCAAAAGTTCATAACTTTTATATGAATTTATGAAAATCAAAACAAACTCTTAAGTTTTGTTGTTGTTTTTCTACTTTCAGTTTATTCTCCACATTATGAATATACCAAGAATGTTTAAATGACACTTCTAACATTAAAAAGCATTTCATAAATGAGTGATTTTCAACATTTTAATTATCGCTTTATAATACAACATTTCAAAATGTTTTAGCAAGGCAATGCATGACACTGGTTTCTTGGGTAGTAATAAAAAAACTCTAGGCAGTAGAAGTCCAAGACTTCACTAACATATTACTCAAACTCGTAACTCATATTAGCCTGGCAGAAATAATTGAAGAATACCCAATTTATTAACATAATGAAGTTGTCTTACTCATCAAGTGACTTTGTTGTAAGTGGAAGATTTCACAAATCTATTGATATTTGACATGTACCACAATATATTTTTATAACAACATTATATAACCTAATAATTACACTTTAAATGCTGAAAGATGAAGCACCCAAAACTAAATATAATCCTACACAATACTGACAATTATAATTCAAAAATGTAGTGTACTTCAGATTTAAAAAGTTGTAATTCAAGTAATTCAACCAGTACCATGTTTGTCATATCCCAGTCAGCTTGTTGAATCCAGGTATAGAGTAAAAGGCTTTTTTTGTAATGGATGTAACAGGCAAAGTGTAATTTATATATCATTACATTCTTTACTTTCATTCATAAGTTTTTATAATCATTTCTTTTTCTGTGCAACAGGCTCAGAGGAATTAATTCTTGGATGTGGGATCCTCAGATCAGAAAAAGATATGCAGGATTTCCTGTTTAAGCCACAAACTTAAGGACTCAGTAGCAGCCTAGAACTTTCATAGGTGTTAGATGGGATGTCTCTCCTAACTTCACTTTAAATAAATGGAAGAATTAAATGAACATAGATCATTATGGTGGTACAAGATCTGAATGTCCAAAGACTAAATAAGGAAGTTTCTACAGAGCTCCACATTTGTCATCAATCAGTGTTGATGGAGTTCACAAGGAGGTATTTTATTAATGTTAACTTCTTTTCAAAGCATGTTACCTATATAGATCAAAACTTAAAATAAACCAATTGATAAGTATACTAATTTAATAAACCATTCTTAGTGAAGTGATAAAAACATATTATTTCATTGTTTGGTTAGTTCAGTATATTTGCTGTTCACAATATTTTCAACATGAAATTTACTAACCAGAGCAACTTCACACTCAGGTGAGAAAAATATTTCTCAGAGTAAGAACCTTTCCAAGAAAAACAGCAAGCTGCTATATATTGTGTGGGGATCTTTATTAAGCACAGTAAACTAATGAAGTGAATGGTGAGAAGGAAAAAAAGCTGTATGCTTGTACAAATGCTGGTACTTTCAGTCACTGAGAAAGGAGACAGTAAATCTGTTAGTGTTTCAAGTGAAAAAATGTCAGATAAGTAAGACTTGAATCATTTCTTTAACAATGCCATTCTTGAACTCCTTTCTGCATGTCACTGAGATACATTCAAAATTGTTGTATATACTGGTTGAATTATCATCATTGGTGGCTTTGTTTATGATAACACTTCAGCTGTTTCTACCTAAAATATGTTACACCTGTAGAAATGATTAAACTGTATTTAGGTTTTATATTTTACCTAGTTATGCATTATTCCTGTTTTAAAATTCATATTTGAAAGATTTAATAATTTTTATAAAATAACCAAAGCTTTCCTTATTCTGTGAGGTTTTACTACTAAGTGTGTATACAAATATGATTCCTGAGGTTAGGGTATTTCTACACTTCATACGATTCTGTTGTTCATGGGTACCTGTTGACATGTCACTGGTAAAGAATAAAAAAGGAAAATAAACTATGAAAAATAAATTAAAGTAAAAAATGGAAGAATATAAAATTATTCATGTTCCATAGAAGGCTATTCAACAAAGAGTTAAAAATATATATGCACATTTTTATTTCTTAATTTTAAGCATTTCACTGTGCTGTCCACTGATGATAATAGGTACACATAGTAATATGGTAAAGAAAATGAAAATACAATATAAACATTTACCATATAAAACTTTTGTTATTTATTTTGGAGGTTCTAGAGATTATGCAAGAGAAATATAAAACTAAGATAATAAATAGTATTTTTATATTCAAAGTGAAAATCACTTTGCAGGTGAATTATTCAGAGTCTGAGTGCAAGTAAGTAAAATAAATAAATTTTTATTATAAATATTTCATCTTTTCTCAAACTACATACTTTTATCAAAGTTCTTGTCAAGTTTTGAATAATTTTATTTATGAAAGAAAATATACTGCAAATTACATAATGTGTTGTACTTTGCAACATGTTGTAATAGAATTAAATGTTTCATACAAATAACTCCTTGGAACAGATGAACTCAGAAACATGGTACTTGAATTAACTGAATGTGAGGTTAGATAGTCTAAAACTTGATACCATTGAATATTTGAACAAGAAGCAGTTTAACAGTTATGACAAACTGATAACTAACTTTCTCAAAAGGTACCACATATTAAGGGATATTTAAAGTTTTAGACTGTGGGCCCTAAGATTGTGAGTACACAAATACTATTTCAGTGATGATTCTTGATTATCAACAGTAATAAAGTATTATTGTCCTAATGACTGTGTATGAGAATATAGGAACAAATAAAAATAAATAAAATACAAAAGGAAAGAGGAAGTACACAGGAATAAGGAAGTGGACAAACAAATGAGAGTGCCTTGAAGTTGAAACTGTAACTCGCATAACAAAAGTAGATTTTTATGAAAACAGTACAGTTAAGCTAAGAGAACAAATTCCATAACAATTAAATGAAACTAAAACTTTGCAGTTAGTTATTGTATATATCACATTACACAACATGTTGTACACTAAATATTCAATAAGTTTGTTTTTGCGAACAGGCCCATTCACACGTGTTACAGATACACTTTAGTCAGCACAGAGTACCTGCATTATACTATAATAAGTAGAAATAAAATATGCTCTCTTTCCCTAATATATATATTACACATGTTATATATATCCTATTTTACAGTTACTTTAAGAAATAGTTGACTGTTACCATCTAGTTACAAAACTTAATATTGTATTAATAAATAAGCTTCTAATTTTGGAACTCATTTCAAACACGTACTTTATCATACTAAAATAAGAGATTGCATAAATTTCAAAACTAGTGGTTTTAAACTGCATTATACTGAAGAAGAACCACACTTACCTTTTAATCTCCCAAAAGTTTAGGGTCAGTATAACATCAATAAACTTTGAAACTAAGGTTGGAGGGTCTTACATAGAAAATATCATAATTTATGTCTTTCCAATCAATGAACTAAAGAACTTTCAAGGTATGGACCACTGAAGAAAACATTTTGAAAGAAAAGTACTTGTTTGAATGAAGTAAGAAATAAAAACAAAAACTTGAACCTGTTTTCAGAAGTTTAAAAAACTGACTTTTATAATATCCTTACATCATACAAGACTTAAAGAAAACCATACAGTTCATACTCCATCTAAATGAAACAGAAAGTTACTTAATATTTTGACCTTAACTAAAAGTTGTTTAATTGCAGGTTCTACTCATAGCATATTTTAGGAGAATTTTGTGTTTTAAATTAAAGACCTAAAATTTGTATATTACCAACTTCCCATTTAATGGCAAAAACAAGACTGCAAAGAATAAAAGAAACTGATGCATATGTACACTGGTGATGCACATATTTCTTGATCATTCAAAACCTAAACTACTAAATTTCATGATAACAATAACTGAAAAATCATAAGAAAACAACATTTGAAGATTTTGTAAGAAAGGTAGAGATCTCTTCTAAACTACTAAATTAAATGTGAACAATACTAATAACCATCAACCTAAGCTAAGCCAAGCCAGTGTGCTCTACTGCTAGAGCTATCTCACTGATGTCTAACCAATGTCATGTCACTTTTGTCTAATAAGAGGAAATTTCCACAGCTCTTATTGTAACAAATAATCATATTTTCTCTATAATGCACAATGCTCAAGGATTACTATTAATATGTAACACAATGTTTATAAATTTAATTGATTACATATCTTTTAAGCAATAAACTGAAACATAGGAAATATTACTAAAAATGTCAAAATCAGTTCTCCTAATTTTAAGAAATTTTATAAATACATGAGAAATAGAAGAATTTGTTACAAATTTATATACATATTTTATGAAAATGACAGTTACTGTCAAAGTGCAATTGTGGAAATCATGGTGGTTAAAAGATACTTTTCAAAGTCAATTTCTTCATACAATGATTTTCAAGTGATATTTTCTTGTATTTAATCATTAGCTTTCATATACTTACTAAACTGCTAAACTGTCATGTGTTCTTAAATGCTGTCCTGTAAGTTTAACTTTTGCCTTAACTGTAGACCTACAAGTTCAATTTTCCAGTACAGAGCAACTATTTAATTAACCCTCTCACCATGTCACAAGGATTTTTTAATGTTATTCCCAAAAAACTAGTTATGTCCTTTTCATGATATAGCAATAAATATAGCACAAAAATGTAGCTAATAATATAAAAGTTTCAATTACAATATAAAAAACAATTTCCCCTAGTGTGTATTTGCTTTCTAAGCCTTCTGTCTTATCTAAGTTATTGATCACCCATCCAAGAAGTACAAAGTTTAACATAAATTGTTTATTATAATATTGTCATTGCTCAGGCAAAGCATAATTTTTATAGCCTTTAATCGTGTCTGGTTACAGAGTTATAAAATAAACAACCAAAATGAATGTAATAAGTTATAAAACAGAAACTATAACAAGTACAAAAGTGGTTACAAGGTCAGTCAGTTGAACCAACATCATCATGAGAGAGTTAACAAAAATATTGAATTTCTTGTAACTGATTTAAATGTACAAAGAAATATTTTACTCATTTTATCTAAAATAACCACAAATTTTCTATATATATATATACATACCATTAAATTTCCAGAAATAAAAACTACAGTTCTTATTGTAAAATCTAAGAAATTTAGTATTTGTAAATTATAACTGAGATTTAAATCAGGTTTTATTTAACTCTCTCACTGCAAGCTCAGTCCAAGAGACTGGCCTCACAGTCATTTTATTCTTGTTATAGTTTCGTGCTATAACTTAATATAGTATATCTTTGTTGACAAAATTTTTCAAGATTTTTAATAATCATTACATGTCCTTTGCATACAAGAAATCAGTTTTTAAGGGAACATTTTTACTAAAGATCTATACATTAATATATCAATTTTTTTTTACTAGTGCAAGTGTAAAGTGAATTTTAAATTAAGATTAAAATAATTCTTTGTCTCAAAATCTCACATTTCATGTGTAACCTCTAAAACCCTCCTTAATAAACAACTTTTTATCAATAAAACTTTACATTTTGTTATTTTCTATGTTAATCTCTTTACAGGTTTGGTCTATTTGACTGACTTTGTAACCACCAAAAGTCATTAGAAAATAGGTCTAAATTTTACTTTATTTGTTCTAAAATGACAACAGTTTATAATACAAAACCACAAATGTTTATTCAAAATAGCTTAAATCTTGTAACATTATAATTCTATTTATATCTTTTATTTTTGTTTTTTAACCTATCAACTGTTTCTAACATTCCAGAAATTGCATGCAGCATACGAAACTATATTATCATACTCAGTAGCATAAAACTGGCCATTACAAAGTGTAACTGTTAACTTTGTTTTAATGAACCAGTGCTTTATAAAATACAATCATTTCAGTTGTAATATATTTTGTATACATATATATATATTTTATTACTATTTATAAATATTTTTTTAAATTTCAGTTACTTTTCTTAAAACATAGAACAGTAAACACAGAAAGATAAAAAATAATGATTTCTTCTATTTACGAAATTTGTACTCTTTTACCATGATTTGCTAAGTTATGTCAAACTTCACCCAAGAGGTATGTAAAACAAAGCAAGTTTTTTGGGTTTTATGTATGAATTTAAAAATAAAATATCACAAATTACTTCACCAATACCTTATAATGTTACTGTAATTATTCAATCTTACTAACTAAGCTGTATTTGGGTCTGAAAAAAATAATCTTTTTCGAGAACCATTTCATCTTACCATATCCTTTAAAATTCTACTATGTCATAGATAAGTTTTATGATGAATATAGTTTGCAAAAGCTAAGAAAACCACAAGGGAGAATTCTGAACTTTTGCTTTGTTATAAACACATCACAGAGCAAAGAAGGTGCAAGTAAACAAACATTTCCAAAGATGGAAAAGGTGGGCAGGACTGACTTATCTGATTCACTAAATATAATATCTCAAAAATAGGAGTTTCTTATTTTATATTCTAGCTTGTCAGTATCAGTAATTTGAGTTTCTATTTCACAAAAAAACTACAGACTTTGTATTTAAAAATCAAAAACATCTAATCTGAACTACAGCTGCATTGAAAACACCATCTGATAAACAAAAATAGATAATTTAATATTTAATTTTAAATTAAGAAATTAACCAATGTATAATATTAAAACTTCAATTATAATATACAATTTGATACCAAATGTATTCACATATATTCATAAAATAATTGCTCAGTAAAATGTTTAATGTAGGTCTATAATGACGTTCCCTCTGACCCCTAACTGTAGCAAAATGGTTAAACAATTCGCACAGAATAGAGATGTGGCAATATGATTTAACCAACAAGTAACTGGCTGATTTTCACAATTATTCTGTGAAAATACAGATTCTAATACCCAAAAAACAATAAACAGGAAACCAGAGTTTCAGAATGTACAATTAAAGGTTACAGACCTTATATTAAACAAAACCAAAACCTCAAATCTAAGCATTTTGATCCATATTTTATTAAGCTGTCCTACAGTCTCGTTATATTTTAATTCTGAGACAATAAAATGATATAAGAATTTACAAATGTTATATGTAACACATTTCATGGACTTCACTAACAGTTTTTACCTTTCCGAATTTCTCTAATTGTTTGTAAGTGTCTGGATCAAGCTGTTGTGAAACATCTTTCATCCACATCAAAGCACCTCGATACATGTTTCTTGATTTCTCCATCTTCTCCACAGTGAGAAGAGTATCAGCAACAGCTCGGTAGTTAAAGGTTTCCACTTCTTGATAAATTCTTACCAAAGGAACTCTCAGGGACAACCTATATTTTGACAATTAGCCAAATTACTATGCAAAATCCATGAAAATAAACTAGTTTACATAAGTTTTCCATTGTATCATTCTCACAAATAAAAAATTATACATATGCAAACATAGTATTTAGTGAAATAATAATGGAATAAGAAAACCAGAAATAATTCAAACACAATTTTTTCAATCACATTAAATCCCAACATTAACTTCATATGTGAACAAGAAGAAAGCAATAAAATATCATTTCTTAACCTCAAAATTACAAGAACCGATACACAACTTAAAACAGAAATCCACCGAAAAATCACCCATACTGGACTATACATTTCTTGGACCTCAGCACATGAAACAAAACAAAAAAAATATCAAATTACTAAGAAACCAAATAAACACAGCCATAAAATTATGCTCACCAGATAAAAATAATGATGAATCAGACAAAATAAAACAATACTTCATCAACATCATTACATATGTAAAAATGGCTGGTATGGATATAGAAAGCACTATGTAGAGGAGTGAACAACATTTCAACCTTCTCATTCATCAACATCAACCAGCTTCCTCCACAAACTGTAGAAAACATTATACCCACACACCCAGACAAAAAGCCATATCAACTAACAAAAGTAAATACACCCCACGATTTAAAAAAATCACAAAACCTTATACTGCTGCATACCATATATTCCCGACATCAGCAGAAAAATAACCAACATTTGGCAAAAACTAGTAACAAAATATGACATTCTAGTTGATACCAAATTTATTCAAAAATCAAGCACAAAACTGAGGTCTATATTATGTAAAAACAACACTGACAAACACCACACCAACATTATTTATAAAATACAATGTGATAACTGCCAAGACTTCTATATTGGAGAAACAAGTAGAAAAATGGAAATCAGATTCAAAGAACATAAAAAGTCACCTTCACACATTTTCAAACACTGCAAATCAAATACACACAACATAACCATAGAAAACACACAGATATTAAGTAGGGAAATAAACATAAACAAATGCAAAATTAAAGAAGCCTGACTTATACAGCAACTAAAACCAAAACTAAACCAATATAAAGGAATACCTTTATACCTATACTAATTACGTGTCCCTAACACGTGTCCATCAACAGCCACATTCAAACTCTTTCTTAACGTGAAGATGACATAGGAAGGTCGAAACATTGTTCTCTCCTTGTCAAAAAAAGAATTTTCACAATGACATTCAACTACAAACAAGTAGCATGTTGAATAACAGTATTTTTTACTAAAATTAAAATAATCTCATGTCACATGTAACACAACATGCTGTATTTTTGTGAAACAGGTGCCAAATACACTGAAAATTCAAATTGTTAAAATACACTGTTTTTTGAAAATATGCCATTACAAGTACTACACATTAAGTATGTATCTAAGAAGCATTTTTCTCACTAGCTTAGGAACTCACACAACAAGACAAACCTCTGTTGAGCTGTGTAACTCAGTGTTTTTCCAGTTGATGTCATCATTTTCCCTGCTCTTGTTTTATCATGTTTTCCACACTCCTTTAGAAATCGACCCATTGCATTCTCTTCCTGAGACAGTGCTAAAAATTATGGAGTAACTCATTATACACATAATATGGTCACTTGATTAGTCATGCTTTGTTCACCAAAATGTTTGAGCATTCTGGCATTTAAGATATTCAAGTTTGACATATCTTAAAAGGAATTATTATTTACACTTGTATTAGTTAAGCAAGACATTTAAATAAATCAACCCATTTTCAAATACTTATACAAAACTTTATATTAAATTAGTCTTTCTGGATATTTCAAATGTCACTAAACTAACTGAAAACTGACCATGCTATCATAGAATTTTAATCAGAAGTAGAATACTTACAAAAGTTATTTGTTGCCGAATTTCGTTCAAAGCTATTTAAGGTGTATTTGTACTAACTGCCCATTATTTTGAAATGATAAGACTACAGGGAAGGTAGCTATTCAACATCACACACCATCAACCCATGGGATATTCTAACTGAACAGCAGGATTCTACATTTACTCTTAAAATGCATACATGACCCAGAGTCTGATTTTTGTTCAGTGAAAACAAGGCATTAGCCATGAAACATTGAAACCACACTTCAGTACGTTAACCATTGTATAGTAGAAACCTTCAGGTTCTAAGTGTAAAAATTATTTATACAAAGACTTTTAACTTTATTTTAACTGTACTGTGGTACCAAAGTTTAGTGAAATGGTAATTATATGCTTGAGTCATAGGCAGGATATCTAGATCTATAATTTCTAAGGTGTGATAAACTTTCTACTGCTACAATATTGTTTTCTGCATTTTATTTAAAAACATTTTTGTGCATATATTATGCACTATTTTAGATATTTATTATAAAGTGCATACATTCCTGTTTTGGTATTTATTTTTTAAAAAACAAATTACAGGTCAAACAGATACTACCTTTTCAAACATTACCAATACATGTTGGACACAAAGTGTCATTCATAAATTATCCTTGTGTACTGCCTGACCTCTATAAAAATTTAACTTGTTTGGTGACTTGTGGTAATCCTCAAATATATTAATGTACTTTCTGACTAGCTGGTTTTCCTCCATCCTAATACTGTCTGTATGTCAATTATTGGTAAATCTATTGATGGAACAGTACATGGCCATCTCACATGGTTGGTAGAGGATCTCCACCTATCACAAACAGGATGAAAAATACCCGATGCCACTGGATTTTGGACTGGAGTTGACTTCCTATGTTTATTTTCCTCATTACTATCTCTGCCCAGGTGTTTGGTTCCAAGGTGGTCATAAAGGAAGTAACTTTTCCCTTTTGCTAACAGGTCTAGAGATAAAGATGGTTGAGAACCACCTCCTATCATGGACTGAAAGACATATACCTGATGCAGCCTGGTTTTGGACTTCAGTTGACCAACCAAGCATACCTAACATGTCTATTTTCCCTACTGGTGTTGCTTCCTTTCTGACCAGTTTAGCAATATGTATCTTTACTGTGCACAAAGATTATACCCTGTAACAGAAGAAGTTCAGCCTCCCAGAGATGCAACCCTTGATTTCCTAGTTTTAGGGTATCACATTACATGACTTATCTTTATGACCTTTCCAAAGGGAGTCATTATGCTACATAGGTTATCTTCAAGTACCTTCCAAATGAGGTCATCATGCTACATGGATTACCCTCAAACACTGTCCGCAAGAGGGTCCATTTAGGTTAATTCAGCACTGGTCTATCTGTCATTTTAGCATGGGAATCTAGCCATTCTGTGAGAGAGGTAAGATATATATGAATTTAATACTTTCAAGAAATACCTCTTCTCACCGATTCTCCCCACTTTTAATGCCTCTTTTATTGTCTAATCTTGAAGTGATGATTGTGCTCTACAATATAGACAAGGATCCTTGCATTAGGAGGGTGTTTCATACACCTACTAACGAAGGTTTGTTACATGCTAACTTGCAAGTTACAATGCAGCTATGCAAATACATGAGGTTAGGTGAGTGCCTCAAAGCTAATGACAAGCAAAAATTGTACATACAAATGATAAAGTAAACATGTAAGCACATACTGTTTCAACAATTATCCAAGTCAGAAAACTTGACAGCCAAGAAAAAAAAAATGCAATTACAAAATATTAAAGCCTCAGAAACTATTCCATTTCACAAACTTACCACATATCTTATCCTGATAATTCTCTAAAACTCTCATGAGTGTGTTGCATGTTTCACTGATTGCTTCAAATAACTGCAAAGAAAAATATTTTGATGAAATCTAAATAAGATAACATTTAGTTCCCATAACATATATAAATTTTAATGCACATAAAAGAATATCATATACCTTAGTTCAGTGAGAGTATAAACTGCTGTAGTATAATACAGACTACTAGAAGAAGTATCTACAGAAATATAACATAAACAGTGTCAGAGATGTTTTTATGTTCCTCCATTATGTATTTGTTACTCTTTGCAAAAAATCATGCACACTGACAGCAACTCTCTCAAGTTGTGCAACAACAAAATAATATTACAGCTATCCATGCAGTTTCATTCTTTGACCATTTTTTTCATTTATAGCATAGTTTATATGATTTATGACAATTCTCCACAGCAGCATTTCCCAAAGTAAAGAGCATGCCATTTCAAGCACAAGCAATTTGAAGTCAATAGTACAATAATGTAAAAATCAAGCATTTTAATACATTTTTTGTTAATAAAAATAACAAGTGGATTTGTCAATAGTGGGATTGACTTAACAGTAACATTATAACACTCCCACGACTAGAATGAAGAGTTAAAGAGAAAAACCAAAGGATACAAATAAACAGAAATTTGTGCCAAAAATATATCCAAACTACAAATTGTAATTCTAGGTTGTAGAAGATGCACAACTTAGTAAAAGTTTTTTGTTTTTTTCTTTTTTTTAGTTTGATCAGATGAGCTAGTAATGTTCTGAAATTTTTACACGTACATTTTTATAAATGTGTATAGTTTCTACAGCATAATTCAGGTCACGGAATATGGATAGACTACTTTCATTTTAGCTACCTACTTCTATAAGTCATTCCCTCTTTAGTGTCAAATATACTTTTTGTTGGAAAGATTCATGTGTAAGGGAACTTTTTATGTAAAGATGGACTGATTTTTTCCACTGATAAGTCATATCTTACAGATATATATCCTCCTTGTTAAAAATGACTAACAATGATGTGCATATCACATGCATCCTACAAAATTTTATATATAGTACCTTTCTTTCTCTGATGGAGAAAATCAGTTTGAGTTTTAATTAAGTCACTACAGAAATCTCTCTGCTACACCCTGTAAACAGTGAGTGCACTCATTTCTTTATGTTTCTGCTAAATAAAATTTATTTTACACTTTATGTTATATACCGTGTTCATTTTCTTCCTTGCTTAAACTCTGTAAGTGAAATAATTTAGATATATTCCTATAACACATTTTCTGCCTGACATCAAATTATTTATATATATTATCTTCCTATTCTTTTTTTCAATCAGAGATGAACATACTTTGTACTTTTACATGTATAGTAATGCACTGGAACTCACAATTTTCTTCATGTAGTCACTGCTTACAATATCACTTTTCCAGGCTTAACTGTTCACAATTAAGATTAAAAAATTGTATAATAATTATTTTCTTCATGAGTGAACATTAGATGTAATAACTCCTATTCAGAAATTTCAGAATATCAGTCTTCCAATGAAATAAATTGTTAAAACTAGGTGATTCAACATAATAAATGAAATAATGGTCAATACAAATAATAAAAATTAAAGTAAAGGTGAATTGTAATGTCACAGTTCTTTGTAGGTATATGGTATATATTCTGTTTACATGGATTACTCCATCCATTTCTTCAATTTCTCTTGACACTGAAGAGCAATACTTCATTTTGAAGTTCTTTCCTTAGCTGCTGATTCATATATTACAATGAAACTTTCTTGAAGAAATCTATATAAATGAACATCAATGTGTGTGTGAGTGTCTGTCTGTCTGTTCCTTATACATTTCCACATTTCTTGATCACTCAGCATAAGTTAACACAGTTATACAGGATGACATGAAGGTAATAAGGGGGGATTGGGTGTATAGTGCCAGCCTATGATGTAATCATTATAAGACCATAGTATTTCACCAGCAGAAAAATAATACATCCTCTCTGTACAGTAATCCCCTTGAGCACAAGCATTTGAATAGAAGCTCATTCTTTCCTAAGCACTGCTCTGTCCAGATGTTTTTCTCAGAAATCAATACAATTCTTACCAATTATTGCTCCAGCATTTTGTGGCATTCTTTATTTTATTAATTTTATTGATCATGAAAAAAAATGACAAATTTGATATATTTCAGTTAGAGTTTGATTCAGATTGTTTTCAATGTGATTTTTCTTTTGGTGAAACCTGTCAGTTTGGGGCATGTGCTCCATTATCTGTAATTAGGTATCTTTGAGAGCACTATTTCTCATTGTATTAACTCAACATACAGGTTTCATTAAATATTTTCAATTGTATCATTAGGCAAATGAAACCATCAACAAGCTAATTTGTATTTCTAAAAAAGTCAGTTTCATAGACCATGTGGATTACAAATTTGTTTCCACAATTTTGACACTTCTTTTGATTTTTATGTTCCTCAACAAGAGTAACCATTATTGTAATAGCAAGATGAAGTACTCGAACAGTCACCAAAGTTACTGCCATTGTGAGCTAAATGGTTGGTTTCATTCTGATCCCAGACCCAAGAGCTCTAATCTCCTGCTTCTGTTACAACAGCTGAGTCGAGTTTGCCCCATCTTTAAATGTGTTTCACCAATGTTTTATCCACCCTTGCTTTTGCTTTAAGTTCCCTATTCCCAATGAGGATCAAGTAATACCACCTTCATCCTTCACTGTTTGAATTACATAGGTATGTGTCTTTTGCTTTCTATTTTTAAAATTATTTTTTGCTGAATATCAAACTATCATCATGAGTCTTTATCAGTTCAATCCATTGTTTTCACCTCAGGGATATTCTCTTTTTCCTTCACTCTCCCTCAGTCTCCATTTACTTATCTTCATCTATTTTTTATCTAACTTAATTATATGTCTATGTTTCACCTTCTTTGAGAGGTTATGCATCATTATCCTTTCAGTTTTACCAGAGGAACTTACACATACCTATTTTTCATCTATCCCTAATTTTTTTACATTGTACCTGATTTAAATTGGATGTACTCTGTCAAACAGCCTTACTTTCCAAGTTTGCCATAATCAGTCTTCTTTCAAAAACCTCTGTGTTGCACCATTCCTTTGTGATGAGTTTTTTGTAAGATATACAACACAACCATCATATTAGCTGAGGAACTTACACACATCTATTTTCCACTTTGCCCTCATGAATTCTTCTTCAACTGCATCCAAATTAATTAACTTAGAAGTGCCTTTGTGTTGCACCTCTTCTTTGCAAGGAGGTTGTTTTGAAGTGTTTTCTATTCTCTGGAGTCTTAAACTGATGCAGCTCATCAACCTGCATTTCTGTTCACTTAGGTTTTTTCTCTTTTTGAATCATGTGACTTCTAGGTTTCTTGTCCCCTCTTTCTTATTCCTAGTTATCCTGTTACTATTAGACATTTCAACCTTCTCTGTGGACTAATCACTGCGAGTCTTGAAAATGATTTGCTTTTGAAGCCATCCCAAAGCTCCACTCCACTAAAAGCTCAGATTTCCTACTTTATATATGTGTGGACTCCTTTTGCCTCAGACTACTAGATTACTCAGGTGCTTTTTTTCAGGGATTTCTATCCATCCTTACAATCTTTATCTCATCTAATTTGAATGTCATGGAACAATACCTTGAACCCGCTCTAGGGTTTTACTCCTGTCTTTTGCCATTTCCACGAATATCAGAAGTTGACATCCTGTCATGGATATGTCTCATTTGAATGTGGATGAATATATCAAGGTCTTAGATGCTTTCTCTACACCCAAATATGTCTGCCTACCTTTTACTTGCTGTGAAGTAGAGTTGAGGTGTTGCCTGGAAACACAGTGGAGACCACCTCATAACACTATAAACCAAGCCATTCCTTGTGGATAAGCTAGCTGGATGAATTGTGTGTTCTCCTCAGGGTGCAGGTCTGGGAAATTTCTTTTTGAAACTGATTATTCTGATAAACATTAGTTGTCTCAATATCTGCTGATTCATGTTCCTGAGATCAAACAGGAGAAAGTGTAGTAGGAAGAGATGGACGAGAAGGAAGTGATCCACAGCTATAACTATTGGTAACAAAAATAGAAGCCACAGTATGGAAAAGATACAGGAGGAAATACTGTTTGTGTAGATCGCTCCTTACAGATGAGCCAAGCCTGTTCAGTAATTTTTCACAGAGGTTATATACAGAACAAGGGTCATGAATGGTTTCTCCAGTATTAGCACTGGGGCCAGTTTGTCATGAAGTGCTGTGAAGACCTTCTCTTTGAGCATTAGAGTTTAACAGACGGGGTTGGTCTGTTAGTGGTAAGGCTTCAGAAGGATGGACAACCAAGAAACAAAGTAGATTCAGAACATTGGAAAAAGAAAAGAAAGTGGAGAGTAATCCTCTATATTATACATGTCCATCAAGACAGAAGTTTCATCATCTTCATCCTCATTATTTATTTCATCCTAATCATTCCAAGCATTCAGAGACAATCAATCACGAAGTTCATTTCCTGCAACACCATCTAATATTGGCCACATGTAAAAAATGATAGCATAAAATACATAAGCCACATGCCTAGGGAAAGATATGTCAATCACAGGAAGAAAATCAAAGTGTTCATTATGATGAGGTTTCATCAGGGAAAGAGCATAAGACAGGAAATCTCATCAAGCCGATATACTGTCAGACCCCATCTGTGTAAACCACCCACGGCTGTTGAGAACTGGTAGGTTATGAGTATCCTCAGTACATTTAGTAAAATGAATGTTTTGAACTGGTAAGAAATGAAACCAATGAGTGGGGTCAGAAATGTTAGCCAATGCACATTGCAACTGTAACTGGGCCTCAGCGAAGTCCATAACTGTAGTAAACCACTCCCAGGTGAGTTTCAAGCAGTATTCCAGGTAATACTGTAAATTATCTGACTACTTACATGGTACATCTAGAACACAAGCTAAACTTGGAGAAAAGGCAGTTTAATCTTTTAGAATTGTCAGAAGATCTGAATTATGATGAATTACTGTTGTAAAAGCTCGAGCCAGTGAGATAAAAGTAGTAGTTGTGGTAAAAGCACATCCCTGAGCAACAGCTACTGAAGAAGATATGTTTACATTCATAGTGCATCAAAGCAAAGAATGACTGATGTAAATGATTTCACCAGATCCAGAAGCAGTGATTGAGTTAGAACTTTGTTCCCTGTGGCATATTGCCTATTGCATGTGTTAAGGAACTAGGTTAAGTCTTGGGCCAGTTGCTCCTTTGCCACTAGCTCATTTCTCAAGCTGCTCATCTGAAAATGCTAGTTCCTCTGTGTTAGATTCTGTCTCCCTTGTTTTACTCTCTTCTTCTTTTTCAGTATTAGAAGACTGCTTAATCATCTTGTAAGAAGTAAAGTAAACTGGCCACACCTGTATCTGAGCCAGCAGTTGTTCCTGTATTAGCACTACACTGAGCACATGTGCTTTCCTGGTTACTTTGATATGATCTTGGTTGCTGTCACTATCACTTTCATCATCTTTGTTATCAGACTGTACATTGTAATGTTTAGATGCCTATGCTGGTTCATCTCTTTCATTTTCCTCATTATCTGAATCTCCTCCCTTTACAGTTGAAGAGCATCCACCTCATGATCTTCTACTCTATCTCCTAAACATTCTGCTTATCCCACAACTCCCAAGTTGAATGTCTGTCTCTCACTTGCACCACCAACACTATGAAACAAATTTTTTACTTTTTTCTTGTTCCTGGGCAGAAAGTGTTATTTCCCAATTGCTTATGCCAAAAGTAAATGAAAAGAACTACTTTTCTCTACAAACTTTGCTTTTGTGACCTGGATAATGAAATTTACCCATTTTCCAGAACTTTCCAGATCGATTGACTGCTGAGCAGCTGATACAGAATTTTCTCGAACTTACAAGAATTTTCAAGAACTTTCTTGAACATTGTAGAACTTGGGAGAATTTTCAAGAACCTTTTAGAATTTGCTAGAACTTTCCATAGTAATATATATATAAAGGGGCTCACCACTCACCACTTCAGTTTAGTTCTAGCTGTCTTAGTGAACACATAGACCTATCTGATTTTATCAGAGATGGTATCAAGAAGCTGCAAGCATTTTCCAAATGCAACCAGAAGCCTCAAAGCTGTGCTGCTCCATAATGAGAATAAGTATCCATCTCTTCCCCTGGCTCATTCGGTGCACCTCAAAGAGGAATACAACAGCGTCAAGATCTTGCTAGAAGCCTTGAAGTATGATGAGTATGGCTGGGAGGTTATTGCAGACTTCAAAATGGTGACATTCCTGATGGGTCTCCAAGGAGGTTTTACCAAGTTTCCCTATTATCTTTGCCTTTGGGACAGCAAGGACACCACAGCACACTACAACAGAAAGCACTGGCCACAATGGACAGAGTTCTCTGTGTGGAAACACAATGTCAAGTGTGAACCACTAATGAACTTCCAGAAGGTGTTGTTCCCACCACTGCACATAAAATTTGGTCTTATGAAACAATTTGTCACACCTATTGATAAGGAGTCTACAGCCCTGAAGTACCTTCAGGACTTCTTCCCTGAGCTGTCTGAGGCAAAGGTCAAAGCTGGTGTCTTCACTGGACTACAAATAAAGAAGATCCTGGAGTGCACAGAATTCCCCAAGAAGCTCAGTAGGAAGGAAAAAAAAAAAGCTTGGAGCAGCTTTGTTGCAGTGGTTTGGAGCTTCTTGGGCAATCACTAGGCCGAAAATTATGTGGAACTGATTGAGGCTCTGGTGAAGAACTATGGCAAAATAAACTGCAGGATGTCCCTGAAACTCCATATCCTTGATACTCATCTTGATAAATTCAAAGAACATGGAGCATACTCAGAGGAACAAGGCAAGCACTTCCACCAAGATATACTAGACTTTGAACACCGCTACCAAGGAGTGTATAATGAAAACATAATGGGAAATTATATTTGGGGGCTGATACGTGAAAGTGATTTATGTTACAGTTGCAAATCTCAAAAAACTACTCACTTCTAAACATTTTTGTTCATTTTTGTATAACTTTAATATAAATACAGGTAAATCTTGATTCATATGTTGTTTTATTCAGACCTTATATAAATGAAAATGTGCAAATTTGCCTGTTTTTACAGAGAAAATAAGTTAATTTCTAAATTTCATTATCCAGGTCACAAAAGCAAAGTCTGAAGGAAATAATGTCCATTTTCTGTGCTTTTACAATATAAGCAATTAAGATATAACACATACTATCCAGGAACAAAATTTGTGTTACATAGTATAATTTGAGAAACTGCTCTTTGCTGGCTATTATATGTCAACAGAGGATCAACAGCAAACAACTTCTCTGAAACCTGCACAGCATTAATGGAAGAAGTAAAATGGAAAATGAGGCTGTGGGTCAAGCAACCCCAAGAAAAACTGAAGCAAATAAAGAGCAAGTTGTTTCACAAACTGCTTCTACAATTAATGTTATCAGAGCTTGGTAAAGGAATAAGCATTTGGCTATTGGCTGAGAAACTCCAGCAATGTTCTTCTCTTGTCCAGTGCATGGGGTCATTTCTACCCTTAAAATAACAAAGATTCTTGTCACAGATTGAATGAACCACTGAGCAACTGTTCATGCTTCAGCTTGCTGACCAGACACAAATTCATCTTGCATCTCTCAAAATGATATGATAAATAATGTGTCCAGCATATCTATGCTACATTTGGCCAGCAAGAAGTATATGAATTTATTGAAAAAAGCTGTTCCATTCTGACTTTTCAGACAGGTTGTTCTTCTTACAACTGTTGACTAGCAGCATTTTCCACTGTTGTCTTCTTATTTTGACTTCAAAACACCATCATGCCTCTTACAGCACTCCAGTCATTTAAAAGTCTTTCTAGAGCTCACCAAGAATATTGGAGCAGTTCTAAATCATTGTCAGTCATCTCAGTTTCCTGTTTTCAATATGGCTAGTATAGGTTTTAAAACTTTTATTGAAATAAAGTACAGAACAATGTTTCGACATTCTTAGGTCACCTAAGAAAGTCTAAGTGTTGTTCTCACTTCAGGTTGACCTAAAGATGACTTAAAATGGTCGAAATATTGTTCTCTGCTTCAGGTTAATCTAAAAATAACCTCAAAAGATCAAAATGTTGTTCTCTATTTTATTTTAATAAAGAAGGCCAAAACATTGTTCTCTGCTTCAGGTTACCTAAAAATGACCTAAAAAGGTTCAAACATTGTTCTCTACTTTATTTTAATAAAAGTTTTAATACCAATATAAGCCATCTTGAGATACACTGTTACTTCAAGTGAGTTTCTCATCATCACTAGTTTCCTGTTCTGCTTGAGTTTTTCTAGGGGCAGATGGATGAGGATGAGAAGTTCAACAACTTTAAGTCCCACTGTCTGAATAAGAAACAAATAAATGCCCCTCCTCCTTTATTATTAGCAAAATCTGTTTCTAATACCAGCTGGATCAAAAGCTGGTAGTAAGCATTCTCGTGACTAGAAATTAATGCTTTTTTCTTGCACTTTTCCCAGCAGTCATAATAAACTGTTCAAGATGTGTGTTTTAGTTTGCAATCATAACCTTTATGACACACAAGAGCATATTCAGTGCAACAACAGAGTTACACAGTCAAGTGATATGTTTAACATTAAAAAATATCCTGATTGATGTGCTTAGCCCCAGTCTAAGTATAACTATAAGTATCATTACGACACAACACATGGAGTGGAGAGTCATCTGGATTGGAACCTCTGGGATAAATTACACTTGTAAGAATCTTTCTCTGAAACTCCACATCAGAAGTCACTTTTTGGGCAACACACTGAGCAGTATCTAAAAGGAGTGTAGCTGGGTATGTTTATCCAGCAATAGTTGACATGAACAAAATGTACCCTTTACCATCCCTGGCAGAAAAATCTTTCAAACATGGTCTCAATATACTTGTGATTCACACAGTATCCACAACACAGTAAAACCAGTTCCATGTCACTTTCCAAATGAT
Source organism: Tachypleus tridentatus (assembly GCF_004210375.1). Taxonomy (NCBI): domain Eukaryota; kingdom Metazoa; phylum Arthropoda; class Merostomata; order Xiphosura; family Limulidae; genus Tachypleus; species Tachypleus tridentatus. Next base: position 92,034,029 of record NC_134827.1, on the reverse strand, counting down.
GACATAGGATCTGATGTATTATATGATGGATCAGGTGGCCAAATCAAAGCAGGAATTAGAACATCCACATCTTCATCCATTTCTCTTGGTTCCAGTCCTGGTAAGTTACATATTGATGAACTGGCTTTTCTTGTTATTTCTTGCAAACAGTTATTTCCTATGTATTTGTTTTGCCTTGTTCAAATGCTAATCAGGATTACTGATCATGGAGAATACGTTACCCTGCTTTTGACAAAGGAATATAGTCTAATGATGATTCTGTCAAAAGCTGGTGGGACACAGTCCTAATTATAGGTTGTACCTATAGGAATACTAAATACAAAATTATACAGGTTTTAATTTCATTGTATAGATAACTGGTTATGCCATATTTGGAGTTGTGCATTCAATCTTCAGTGCCATACAAGGATATCTAACCAAGTGCTTAAAATTGTGTCAATTCATCATTTTCTCTTCATATTTAATGGTGAGGATAGTGGGACACAAATATAAATTTTCTAACAGGGTAGTTAGCCTTAGGTGTAGTGGTTTTATAAATACTTGAATGATAATGGTTGGATTTGAGTACTTTAATTTTTAATTTGATTTGTAAAGTTTAATTTAGTAGATGGGATGGTTTAGCTGGGCAAACAGGTCCATTATTGTCCTTTTAATATACATTCATATTATTAAAATCGTACAGATCTAAATGATAATGAAAATAATAAAGTAAGAGATGAGACAGCATTAACAAATGGTATGCCTACAGTGCGAAAGATCTGAAAAGCACAAAAGAATATCAGGGTAAAACTGAACTTAATACAAAATATGCTTAAGCAAGGAGTTACAGACAACAATAGTAGTCCTTATACTGTATGAGTAGTCTTATTTACTAAAACAAACGACAAATTAAAGTTCTCTCTAAATTTTCATAGTAATTATGGTGTGATTCAAGACATTTTACAAGAAAGCATTAGATCAGAGTATGTATTTTCATACAAGGGCTGATAAGATGGTTAATTGAAAGATGATATAGATGCAAAGTATAAATAGATGATTACTGTTATATTACTTTCAAAGAAGCACCAGTTTAATAGAACATCATTTGTTTTATGTACTACTCTTATTATGGGGGTTGATGGATGTAGTTTTATTAGGAATAAATGACTGAACACCTATTGTACAGCTTGCAATAATTTATGCACCAACATTTTGGTTATTCACATCACTGGAAAGCTTTAAATGTTGTTTTTGTTATGTATTTTAAGCATATCACAGATGCCAAATACATGCCTACATGTGAAAATTTAAAACTGAAGTCAAAATGATACTTCTAACAGTAGTTCAACAACTTTTAACTTAAACATATCTTTAAATGATATTTCATCATTCTGTAGAATTTATTTAGTGCAATTTGCAAAGCAAAGTGAATAAAATTGTTTTAAGTTTCATTTCTGCAAAGCACTTAGATTTTAGAATTTTCCTGTCTATCCTAAATCAAACACATTTTCTAAGAAATTCTTGTCTATAAATAATACAATTATACAACAATTGTTTCTAGCAAGATTTTAGAGATTTTGTTTCCCACCGTTTTATGTATTCACATCATATGGTTAGAACCATTACTGATGATGCACAGCTTCAAAAATAAAGCTACAGACAAAGTTTAATCACTGAATAAAGAAGATTATAAATTATACATGTTAACATAGGGTGCATAAACTGTTATAAACAGTAATGTGCAATTTCATAGGAAAGTGATTAGATGGAATTCTCAAAAGGATAAACAGTGGAATCTAATTAGAAGCTTACAAGAATTAGGAACAAACCACAGATCCAAAGGTGTTTTTCTAGTCTCCTTAAAATATTATATACATTCCTGTAAATACATTTGCATTAAATCAAATCTGATTTTACTAGGTAAATTTTCTCCTGAAACAAAACATCAAACAAGCTTAGGTTTATCAAGTACAGTCAGTGAAGGCAAATATTTCTATGTCTCAAATCCTTATTTACTGAACATTATTGTTGGGTTAAATGCATTCAAACAATGCACATAAATAAAATAAGAACAGTCATCTAGCTTGATAAAAATAAGGGTGACACCATCGTGAAAAGTGAGGTTATAGATAACCAATAAATATTTGTCAGTTTCCATTTCATTTTTTTTCTAATTTATAGCCAGACATGATGACTATTCTAATTAATGAAATTATATATTAAAAACAAATATGTTAATGAATGTCATCAAGTTTGATCTGAATATATACAATGGAACTTTCTGATCAACAATAAAATAAAAACTGAAATTCTCAGATGAAAGAAGATATTTTCAATGTTTTTGAAAAATAATGTCTCAAAATTTTGATAATTCATAGTGTGAAAACAAAACAATCAAATTACATACATGTTTTTAAGATGAAATTAGATACTATTTAGTAAGTTTGTACTAACTTACATACAGTTTGTGAAAATGTGAACTTCAAGGCACATTATATAACATAAGAGGGTTAAATATCTTTCATAGAAAATGAAAATAAAACTTAGGCCAAGAAAATCACAAAAATACTAAATTAATCAAGTTTAGAGTTACTTCATGTAACAAAACTCTTAACAGGGAATAAGCATCTCTCCAGGAATCTTACATATAATATAAAATTACACGAACAGTAATGATCAAATACTGCAGAAATAACACTTGTACCTTTACTTGCTTCACACAAAATGTAAATTTCCTAAATGCATAGAGAATAATTGGATTTTGACACTAATACATCATTCATGCTATGTACCATTTTTGCTGACCAAATCACTCATACTATATACTAGACTTAATTTGTTCTTCCTGAAACAATATTTTTTAATGGTTATAAAAAGTTATTTTCAAGGACTTCACAATAAAGTTATTTATCCCATATACCTTTATTCATCTCTTATTTTGACTTTCCATCAAAATAAAAAGTACACAACATCTTAGATCAATGAAATGTTTCAAAGTCAATTTGAATTTCAATTCCAGAATGTACTAGAAGAAAAACGATTGATACCTGCAACTTTGAATCCAGTTCGGCATCACTGGCTATGATACAATCATCTTCTTTTTTGCCAAGCTTCCTATACACTGCTTGCTTAGTAGCCCAGTATTGTTGCTGAACCCGTGTCAGGGTTGATGAATCTGAATGACTGATGTAGCGATCATAGTGATTGCCATACACACCTCTTGACCTGGAACTTAAAAACAAATGAAAAGACCAATTTTATTAATAATGAATAAAAATAATTTTGTTCTTCACAAGATATTCTTACATATTCTCTACTTCGAAACAAAAGGAAATATTATACATTTTATGTAAATAAAAGATACGTTTGTGTAATATTCTATAAAAATCATGTAGCTTATTACAACTTTGTAAAAAAATTTTATTGAATGTAAATACTAAATAGAGGTAAATATTTATAAAAAGTAAAATATTGTTTTGGTGGTAAAACACAAGATACAGGGCCAACAGAAAATTAATATATTCCTATAGTTTCTACCAGGATTAGCAACAGTATCTCTAAACATACATAACAGGGATAATTAGAAAGAAGAGTGGCAAATAAAGCTAAAATCATTGCAGTTTCAAAGAGGAAAATCATTATGTTGTTGAACAATGGAGGTGTTATGAACACAACTTAATAGTGATTGTGACTTCTACTCTACAGAACTTGAATGTAAAAATTAACTAGAAGAAATGCACAAAAAGACATTCACCAACACTCAAGACAGGCCATTACTATCAAAGTTATTATAATCTACAACAGTAGGTTAAGAAAATGAAAGTCTGTTGTTCCAAACTATGACACAACCAGCAAGAGTGAACATAGCAAATGACAAAAATGAAGGATGATTCAATGAATGAGGATACCATTCAGTATGACTGATCCTTTCAGACTGCCAAAACAATTATCACCCTGAGACATGCCAAGATCTTAAAGTGGCAGATACTCTTTTTTGGATCCAAAACAAATAACTCACCATTTCACAACAGAGAATTAAAGACTGTGGTTCTCTAAGTCATTTGATCATACTGCTGAAGTTCTAAAATGATATTGAAAACCTAGACAAGCATTTATAATTTCTCAAGGTCCCATCAAATTTAGTTGGTGATTTGATTGGCAACTGTTGCAACGAGAATACCTGAACCAAACTTGTAAAAGAATAAAGTTAAAACAAAACAATGGCCAAAATTCAGATAAAAGATTTAAATAACATTAAAAAGGACAATGGCCCTTACAAACACAAGTAAGGTGTGCAGTGTCACCATCACCAATGACAGTGTCCAGTGTTAAGGGTAAACCCGTGGAACAACATGTTTAAAATGATGCTGTTGTTCAGTCATAATGATAGCATGGCAGTAAAAAATGTGGGCTATTGTAACTTGAAAGTCATGAAGGACTTACAATGGTAAATCAGTCCCAGATAAAAAAAAAGGGTTAAAAAATTGTGACCAATGTGTAGCCTAGCCATGACAACTTCCTCCTTCCAAGTGTTATGAAAACAAAATAGACAACGAGAAACAGAAGGTTTAATATGGAAAAGCTTGTTATCACAGTGCTTACTCCAAGTCAATTGCCAACTGGAATGGAGCCAACCCTTGAATACAGTACCATAGTCCACATGTGGGGCAGACATAGCAGACAAACTTAGCTGTGGTGTCGGCTAGCTTATTTCCATGAATACTGATGTTGCTAGGTATCAAGAAAAACAAGATGGAAATAGATAAGGAAAATGAGCCAGCCAGTTTTGTATATCAATGAGAACAGGGCAAAAACAAACATGAAGCAATTCCAGGGCTAGGAGAGAGCTAAGAGAGTTGATATAAACAGTAAAATGGTGTATTGCATAGCTTCAACATGATCTAGGGCAAGAGAAATTACATACAACTCGACAGTTAACACAGAAACTGTAGAGGGGATTCTGTGTGCAACCATCAAACCACAAAATCCATGGCAAAATCCACAAAAAACCCGATTTCCATCTGATTGCCATTAGAAAGCAAAATTTAAAGGGGGAGAGAAGTATGCTGTCCACTGGCCTTCCAAATTTTGTCCCATATGATTTTGGAACTGGTATAGAAGAGATGCTACTTGTGAACCTAATCTAACATTTCTTCTGCCTTATCTGCTGAGTATGGGTACGAGCCCACTGGAAAGCAATGCAATTTGAAAGTGTTGGATACCTATGAAAGGTATCCCAGGCCCGTTTTTGAACTTCCATGCCATTTGGAAAGCAGGACTTTACCACAGATAAGGATACTCGAAAAGATATATCCGGGTTTTAGAAATACATTGTGCATCTGTGTGGACAATACAGTCAGTCACTGCCACCACACAGTCATCTATCAGTGGCATACAGATTATGGCAAGATCAAGTTCCAAGAGAGCAGTGAAAGAGGGCCAGTTGGCCTGATCCAATTTCCACTGACACATATGTTGGGTAGCATCAACCATAGCCAGTTTCCCTCAAAACAATAGGAAAATTATCACTACATTGTGTATCACTGTTAATCATCCAAGAAAAGTGAAGGAGAGCAGACAGAGAAATCAATAGTAGTGAAAGACTAACTAGGTGCATGAATATAAGAATAAAAACCAGTCTTGAAGAGAGAAAGATTGTAATCCAAGAGCATAGGCACTATGGAACAACCCCTTCCATCAATATCAGCACCACTCCAGAGGGGATTATTGATTGATTGATTGATTTAGTGTTTTATGGCACAAAGCAGCTAGACTATCTGCGTCAAACGTCCGGTAAAAAAGGTAAAAATAAAGTAAATGTAGTAAAATACATAAAAGGAAATGAAGGTAAAACAAAACATCATTGAAAAACAGAAAAAAGTATAAAACCAATGTTGACACATAGTCTACAATGTTAAGAGAGAAAGCAGAGTAAAAGAAGTTGTAAAGTACTAATTCTAGCAAAATGGTAATGATCATAACCCGCCATGAAGACTAACAGGTAAGTATAAGAATCACTGTCAGTCACCTGAAGTTGGTCTTTCCAGTCCTGGTTCCGGGTTATGTGTCATTATGGCCAGTACTAAAAGGTAAAGTAGTAAAAGTGTTAAATGACATGCAGCAAAAGTGTAATAACAACTCGCCAGGACGACTAACGAGTAATTCAAACGGATAGTTCAAACAGCAGCGTTAGTCACCTGAAGTTGGCCTTTCCAGTCCTGGTGTCAAGTTATTTAATGTTCTGGCCATTTTCCAATGTCAAATTGAACTAGAGAGAATGAAACTGTAAAAAAGGAACCACAATTAAAAAGGTGTAATGAATAAATATGCAACACTTAAATGAGATTAAAAAGATTAATGGCCATTAAAAAACTAAAAACTTTATCAAGGTGGACAGTGTCACCATCACCAATAATACTGTCCAATGTTACAGATAAACCTTGGAAAAAAAGATGTTTAAAATATTGCCGTCATTGAGAATTGTAACGATGGCAAGAAAGTAAAATGTGGCTGATCACAGTGATTTGAGTGTCACACAAACTACACATTGGTGCATCAGTTCCAGATAACAAAAAAACGATGAGTTAAAAAACTGTGACCAATGCGTAGTCTAGTTAGAACAGGGGTTCCCAACCGGTGGGTCGCGAAGCATTGGCAGGGGAGTCACGAAGCATTGTTAAAAGTAGCTTGGGATAACATTAATTTTATTTCATCAATTACATTTTCATGCTCTTACATTTTTTTTGTTTCGGTGCAAAGCAAAACGTGTGCTACATTAGTTCAATGTCATTAGGTGATATTATGGGTGTATGTATGCGTGCCTGTGAGTGAATGTGTATGTGTCTGCAACTGTATGTATGTGTGTACTAGTGAGTAGCGAGTATGTGAGTGCACGCGCATGTACGTATGCTTGTGTGTCTGTTTAGCTGTGATTAAGTGTGTGTGTGCTCGCTGTCGACACGTGAGTCACATGTCCGTTGCTGATTGGTGGATGACGAATCGTGTGACTGGTCACGCTCCCTTCCCTCCCAATACTTACCCCATCATTACTCTACCTGCACCCCCCACAAGTAGTCAGTGTAAGATCTACAGTTGCCAAAGCGTTCATTATTCAACATTTTTATTTTATTTTAACAAGGAAATAAGTAAGCAGTAGAGGTGAGTTGTATCCATGGCTAAACGGCGCAGATACTCAGAATGCTACCTCAACATTGGCTTCACCACTGTGCTTGCCAACGACGGCATCGAGAAACCACAGTGTATTTTCTGCCATGCTGTCCTGAGTGCAGAGTCAATGAAACCATCAAAACTCAAGCGTCATCTCGAGACGAAACATCCAGAACACACAAAGAAGGGTTTGGATTTCTTCAAATGGCATGAACGGTGTCTTAAAAGCCAAAGAATCGATAGAAGTGTGTCGTTTCAGCAGCAGAGTGCAGCTGCAGTGGAAGCTTCATATGAGATTGCATTCAAAATTGCTAAACAAAAAAAGACTCACACAATTGGAGAAACACTTCTTAAACCCTGCATGATGAAAGCAGTAAATCTTGTTCTTGGAGAACCCAGTGCAAAGAAGATGCAGCAAGTATCCCTGTCAAATAACACTATACAGAGGCACATTTCTAAAATGTTTGTGGATGTGAAGGAACAGGTTTTGACTGAAATCAAGGGTTCCCCTTTGTTCTCCTTTCAGCTCGACGAATCAACAGATGCAAGTTCATGTTCTCAGTTGCTTGTCTTCGTGAGATACATTAATTCAGGTGACATCAAAGACGAATTCTTATTCTGCAGTGCACTTGAAACCACAACAAAAGCTGATGATGTCATGGAAAAAGTTTCAACTTTTTTTCAAGACGAAGATCTTCAATGGGAAAACGTGCGTGGGGTTTGTACGGATGGAGCACCGGCTTTGCTGGGATCGAAATCAGGATTCCAGTCGAGAGTGAAGAAGCTACCATGTTTCTCCGATAATAAGACCTACCCATGAAATAAGACCTAGTGTGATTTTTGGGGATAGTTTTAATATAAGCCCTACCCTTAAAATAAGCCCTGGTTAAGAGTGGCAGGAAGAGGAAAGAAATAAAAAAAATTTATTAATTAGTTTAATAGTTAGTTAATTAGTTTGTTTAAGTATTAATCAGTAAGTTTAATAGTTTAATAATAGTTTATTTTAAATGGTTAGTTTAATAGTTTTACTTTGTAACTTCATTTTTTTAATATATCAAAATAAGACATCCCCCCGACAATAAGCCCTAGTGTCATATTTTGGAGTGAAAATTAATATAAGCCCTGTCTTATTTTCGGAGAAACACGGTAGCATCTCAAGCAAAGGGCATCCACTGCATGATTCACCGATATGCTCTCGCCAGTAAGACTCTCCCTGCCTCTCTGCAGGAAGTGCTTGAATCTGTAATCAAAATTGTAAATTATGTAAAGACATAAGCACTCAACACTCGCCTATTCAAAAAACTATGCAAAGACATGAATGCTGACCACAAAGTCCTTCTCTTCTACACAGCAGTACGTTGGTTGTCGAAAGAAAACGTTATTAATCTTGTCTTTGAAATGAAAGATGAAATAAAGCTATTCCTGGAAACTCAAGAAAGGAAAGATCTTGTAGCTCACTTCAAAGATGAAGCATGGAATAAAAGGGTTGCGTACCTAGCCGACATTTTTGACCAGCTGAACAAGCTCAATTTGAAGCTTTAAGGAAGGGAAATACATGTTCTCCTTTTTCAAGATAGTCTTCAGGCCTTTGTTTCCAAACTGCAGAACTGGCATCGGAAACCAATCTTGGAAACATCGCTATGTTTGAAAAACTTTGTGGAGTGATGGATGTGTCTCGAATCCAACTGGATCAGTTCCTCAAGGATGAGATTACTGAACATCTTCATTCTCTAGAAAAGGAAGTCGAGTGTTACTTCCCTGAGCTATCACAGGAACAGGAGGCCCTGGTAAGGAACCCATTTTGTACTGAACTTGATGTATCCAGCATCCCAGATGATATCCAAGATGAATTTCTGGATCTAAGGAACGACTCTTCAGCTCGTGATCTCTTCAAGGTGAAATCCGTGACTCAGTTCTGGTGCACTATGTATCAGTCATCCTCCAAAGTCAGCATGATAGCTTTACGTGTCCTTGTTCCATTTGCTTCTACCTACTTGTGTGAGGCAGGATTTTCCACTCTTGTCAATATAAAAACAAAGAATAGAAACAGATTGGATGGTGGAGATGACATGAGACTGGCTCTAACAAACGCTCGACCACGAATTTCAAAGCTTGCTGCTGAAATGCAACATCAGGCATCTCACTAGATGGGATGGATGGATGTTCAAACCTATGTGATTTAATTTGCTAATAAATAATTACAGAATTTTTAAATATTTTTTTTAGATGTTTCTTTCCCTCTCCTTCAGAGAAAATAAAAGAAAAATTAAGCTGCTGATAGTAAGCCCTAAGTAGGGGTTCACATGGGTTTCAAACCTTTAGGTAAGGGGTCGCGAGTGCCAAAAGGTTGGGAACTCCTGAGTTAGAACAACTTCCTCCTTCCGAACTTTATGGAAGCTAGATGGCCAAAGCCCAATATAGGGTTCTATTTGAAAAAGCTTGTTATCGCGTTGCTCATTCCAAGTGGACTGCCAGCTGGCACGGAGCCGAGCCTTGAATACAAGACCATAGTCCATGTACGGAATAGACACAGAGGTGATTGTGCCGGAGCAGATAGATTTAGCTGCCGTGTCTGCAAGCTCGTTCCCGTGAATACCAACATGGCCTGGTATCCAGAAAAACTGGATAGATGTAGCAGTTAATGAGAAATGGGCCAGACGGTTTTGAATATCAGCGAGAACAGGGTATGAGCCAACATGTAGCGATTCCAAGGCCAGTATAGAACTAAGCGAGTCAGTATAAATAGTGCAGCTGGAGTACTGCTCAGCTGCAATATGATCCAGGGCAAGAGAAATGGCATACAGTTCAGCATTGAACACAGAAGCTGTAGAGGTGATTCTGCGCACAACTACAGAACCGCAGCAAACCATAGCAGAGCCCACTGAATTACCTGATTTGGAACCATCTGTATAAATGGGAACAGAATGATTGTTTGAAAGATGTTCATTAAATAAAAGATGGTACTTCCAATCTGGAGAATCTGCCTTTTTCAGATGACTGAAAGAAAGGTCACCATTAAGCCATGGTGGGATAGGCTGACCTGTGGAATCTGCAATGTTATCCAAGGACAGACCCAATTCATCCAACTGTGCCCGGATGCGAAGGCCAAATGGAGCAATGGTAGATCGTCTGTTCTGAAAAAGTACGGCCCACCAAGGAAGGAAAACACATCCCCAGGTGGGATGCTTTGGTAAGGAACAAAGTTTCGAAGAATATTGTAAAAATAGTTGCAAATGGCGAAGGTGCAGAGAAGATTCATGAGATTTAACGTATAAGCTTTGAACTGGAGAGGTACGGAAAGCCCCAGTGCAGAGTCGAAGTCCTTGGTGATGAATGGGGTCCAGCATCTTTAAGGCCGAGGGTCTAGAAGAGCCATAGACCATTGATCCATAGTCAAGGTTTGATCGAACAAGAGCATGATATGCCTTTAACACTGAACATCGATCTGCTCCCCAACTGGTAGAAGAGAGGACAGGGAGGATGTTCAGTGCTCTTGTGCATCTGACCCAAAGCTGCTTTAAGTGTGGTGTAAAGGTCAGCTTACGGTCAAAGATAAGCCCCAAGAACTTGGTCTCAGGGACCACTGGCAGCGAAACCTCACCGATATGAAGTTCAGGATCAGGGTGAATACCCCGTTGGCGGCAAAAGTGCATGCATACTAGGGTGCGTCAGTGGATAAAAGATAAAAATTAAAATGTCCCAATTTTTTTGCTGAGTTGCTCAGTTGTGCATGAGAAACGAACATAGACAAAGTTTCATTTCAATCACGAAGTATTTACGGGTCGCGCATCCCTCGCAAAGTTCACTATTTTCCTTAAATTTACCCTACATTACATTGTTAATGGTAATTAAATTATTTAAAGAAATTATTTAATATTTATTGATTATACAATTCGCAAAAACATAAAAACTTGAAAGAAAAATTTATTTCATTGAAGTTTTATCTTGCCTGCCCCCTTCGCATTATGTTTCCCAATGTTCTTCTGCCACTTGAATCATATAAAATTGATCTTCGTTCTTGGTGCGGCCCTTTGCCGTAAACTGTTGAATTAAGGCTACTCCTCTTTCAGCTGCGTCATTTGTCACAAAAAGTTTCTTTACTTTGTCCTTTCCTTGTTTGTACTCTTCGGAGGCGTTCCACTCTTTCGGTGGTAATGATAAAAATGCGCTACTAATATCCAGATGGTAGAAAATTTTCTTTGTTGCCGAGGTAAAAAAATCTGGAAGTTTTCTGGAAACAGCATTGCTTGCAGCATCAACTGTTAAACGTGGAGTTGGCCTAGGAGATCCTTTCACGGTATTCATATTTGAGACCATCTTGAGTTTGTCGCTATTCGTTACACCGTCATCAAAGAGCGCAAGCCCAAATGCAACCTCAGATAAATACCATAAATGCCGATTCATTGCCTTTGTACCAACTTCCTTAATCATATGATTTTCATGCAATGCAAGTTCCTTGAGTAGTGTAAGGTCCCTTCGAGCTGCCACGGAAGCATTCTTAGCTGTAAACCATGAGAGCAAGTAATGTTTAGTTATAAAGACACACAAATCGCCAAGTTTGCTGCAGAAATGTGCATCAAATGAAACACGAGATGAAGCAGGCCGTGGTTGCAGTCTACCAAACTCCTCTTGGAACATCCAAATTTTTAGAGAATATATTGCTCGAGCCATCCAACGTGCACGATGTACAGCACCAGAAGTACGGAAAGAAACTGAAGAACGTCCGTGTGGAAGAGATCCAAGAAAAATGACAGCTAATTCCAAGAGCTCTTTATAATCGTCCCGTGGTTGATGAGATTGAAGGAGATTCTGACAAAATTGAATAATATCATCCTTCCAAGGCTGTATTCGAAGTGGCATTGCTTCTACTGCTGTTTGGTACTTAGTTTTATTAATTTTAGGCCAACAATCTCTAAAGTTTAAAAACAAAGTAATATCTGGACTTTTTGATGTCTCTATCACGAGAGTAGAGAATACAGCACTCAGAAGAATCTCCAAAATGTGATGTCTACAGGCAAGGTGCAAGAGCTCACGTTCAAGTAACATTTCAATCCTCAGACAGACGCCAGATTTGGATCCTGTATTGGTCGCCGTGGTGTCAAAGCAAAGTGATTTAATTCTGTCTTTTACATTCCATTCTACTAAAACTGATCCGATCTCAGAAGCTACTGAATTTGCATCCCCACTATCAATCTTGGGCACTGAAAGAATCTTCTCTACACCTTCACCTGAAACTAAAATTGCCAAACGTTCGATCTTCTCTCTGCCAACCAAGTCAGGCAGCAGCTTACCATCCCAATGTAATGTCAAAGGAACGTTTGGAGAAAAACTTTCCTTCAATTCAGCTGCTAGAAGAGTAAGGTTATTAATTTGTTTCCTCTTCATGGAACTTGGGATAATGGTAAGATCCTCGATATTATGTCCAATATGAGCTGCAAAAGGAAGCAAAACTTGCGTGGCTTTTCGGTCACTGATCTGGGTTCTGTCTAAAGCCAAAGCTAGCCTTTCACTAATTTCAACTTTTCGTTTGGTTCTGGAAGCACGTTGTTATTTTGTGCACATTGCGCAACCCCTAAATATTAATGTATTGGATTGATTTTTACGCTAGCATATTTTTTTCATTGAATGGAATCAAACTATAAGCGAGCGACTGAGTGTCACAACTTTTTGGTTTTTGGCACACCCTTATGCATACGGTTTTAGAAAGAGAGAAATTAAAGCCGTTCGCCATAGTCCACTTCAGTACACGATTGAGGGCAGTTTGTAGTTGCCACTCGATATATCTCATGTTCGATGACTGACACGAGATGTGAAAGTCGTCGACATACAGTCCATTCGCAATAGTGAGAGGGAGTTGTTCAATGATGGCATTTATCTTTATACTGAAAAGTGTGACACTCAAAACACAGCCTTGAGGGACTCCTAGTTCCTGTACAAAAGAACGGGAAAGTGTCGAACCCACACGAACTTGGAATCTCCTGTCCATTAAAACATTTTTAATGAACATTGGTAAATGGCCACGTAACACACATGTATGGAGGTCTTGTTAAAGACAATCTGTTAAGATCTGGTTAAAGACAATCAGAAGGACATCAAAAGAAGCTGGAGATAGATGGTGCAGCATGTCATAATGAACATCATCAGGTCCAACAGATGTACTGGCAGACCAATGAAGGGTCATTTTCAGTTCCACTAGTGTAAAGGGACAATTATAGTCAAAGAAACAGTCAGTTTGAAAGAAAAGAGGTGAATGCTCTGCCCGAGTCTTGAAGTGCTAGATACCCGGCAAAAGCTTTCACCTGGAGTATCAGCAATGCTCCGGACATCAGCCACCTCCTGACCATCAGAGAATAAGATCAACAGAATTGTTGTGCCCATTAAACTTTCAAATCCTTTATTATATGATCTTGGAACTGGTGGTAGAAGATATGCTAGTTGTGAACTTAATCCAAGATTCCTTCTGGCTTTGACGTTTTACCCACCTAGCATGTGCACGGGCCCGTTGGAAAGCGAAGCGGTTTGAAAGTGTGGGATATCTACGAAAAGTATCCCAGGCCCGTTTTTGAGCCTTCTGTGCTAAGTGGTAAGCAGGATTCCACCACGGACGAGGATATAGTGGAAAATGTATTGAGGTTTTAGGAATACACTGAGCAGCTGCTTGTATAATACAGCCAGTTACTGCTACCACACAGTCGTCTATTGATGGCTGATTTACGATGGCAGGATCAAGTTCTGCGAGAGCAGTGAAAGTGGAACAGTCTGCCTGATCCAGCTTCCACCAGGGTACACGGGTAGGGTGGCATCGACCATGGCCAGTCTCTCTCAAAAAGATAGAAAAATGATCACTCCCTAGTGGATTACTGTCAATCCTCCATAAAAAATGGGAGAATAATAAAGGGGAGCAAACCGAGAGATCAATTGTGGTAAAGGACTGACTAGGTGCGTGAAAATAAGTGGAAAAACCAGTATTGAAAAGAGAAAGATTGTGATCAGAGAGCATACGCTCTACAGAGCAACCCCTCCCATCAATAACAGCACTTCCCCAGAGGGGATGATGTCCATTAAAGTCCCCCAGGATTAGAAATGGAGATGGCAACTGTTCAACAAGAGTATCAAGGTCTGACTGATCATATGTCTCTCCAGGGGACAGGTAGAGAGAACAAACAGTGATGATATGACCCAAGGAAACACAGATGGCTACAGCCTCCAAGGGTGTGTTGAGTGACAAAGACAGGGTGGGCACATGCTGATCAACCAATAGTGCCACCCCTCCATGTACTCGTCCATCACACAACCTGTCATTTCTGTACAGAGAAAACTGCCGAATGGAGACTGTATCAGCAGGTTTGAGAAATGTTTCTTGTAAGGAAAGACAAACAGGATGGTAGGAAGCAATCAATGTTTTGATATCATCCAGATTAGAACGTAAACTTCGACAGTTCCATTGTATCAAAGTGGCCATTTTTAATGATGGGTAGGTGAAGTGGCTGGAGAACCCTTCTGTTTATGACCACGTCTTTTTTCATTACTGTCCTTAGTCAGAGAAAGTCTATCAACCTCCATGGATCCTGCCCTGGATCGAGTGGGCAGGTCTTTGTTATTAGAAGGAGATTCCAGTGACTGAGGACGTGAACGAATGATTGTTTTGCCTTTTGGGGTTGGAGAAAAAGATGTATCAGAAGAAATGCCTGTATTTGAAACTGAAAGATGTGGATCTTGAGATTTGTTGGACTGTATGGGAGGAATAGAGATTGGTGTAGAAGGCGATTCAACCTTTTTAACCATGGAGGTCAAAAGGCTTTTCATTTGTTTTGAAAACGATTCTCTTGGAGGCACAGAGAGATCTGTCTGCACTCCCACTGTAGTTGTGGAAAGAAGTGCAGCAGCATATGTCCGAGATGGAGTGGTGGGCAGCAATTTCCAAGCCTCAGGATAACTAATGTTATGTATCGTTTTCAAACGCTGCACTTCTTTTTCCTCCAACCATTTTGGGCAAGAACGAAAGTAGGAGGGGTGAGAACCATTGCAGTTGACACAATGTGGGTCCATGTCACATTCATAGGCATCGTGGTCCTTGCCCTCACAACGAGCACATGTCAGGGAACCACAACATGATGTCTTTAAGTGGCCAAATCTCTGACATTGGAAACATCGGAGAGGGTTTGAAATGTATAGCCGTACCCTGCAAATGAGATAACCTGCCTTGATGGTGACAGGTGCACGTGATGAAGTAAATGTCAAATTGAGGGTATTTGTTGGCAGTGTAACTCCATCTTTGCGAGTGGAGATGCGCCTCACTGCAGAAACTCCTTGAGTGGAGAGACCAGCGAGAATCTCTGACTCGGGGACGTTCTTCAAATCCCTCTCAACAATAACTCCTCGTGATGAATTCAAAGTAGCATGAGGTGTAAACTCAATAGGTATATCCCCAATTGCCTTTGAATTCAAGAGGAGTTCACTGTGTTGGGATGTGGATGTTTCAACCAATATATCTCCAGATCGAAGCTTCTTTACTGACTTTGGAGAGCCAGCAAGTCCCTCTAGCGCCTTCTGAATAAAAAAGGGGGACAGTTGCCCTAAAGGTTTTTCCGAAAGAGAATGTAATATCAGAAAATGAGGTACGTGTGTTACAGATGTTGAAGATTGCTGTTCAGAGTCTTCAAGACGTGGTCGCTTACCCATTGACTGTTTTTTCACTATTGTATTTAAATTTTTTTAAAGAGGATCCATAGGAAAAAAGAAAAATTTTGGTACCCACTGACCCCACCCACCATGGAGCCCTACAAGGGGATGCACTACAAAGTCATGCAAGGACAATGCAGCAACGACAGGGTTTCGTGAGCACGATACTCAAATACCAGCATCAGGCACAATGTCCACAACACCCATTGAGAACTTCCAACACTGGTACTTGGTTGACTCTATCCCAAGTGGACCAGCCGATTGACCCAAGGGGGGCCACCCAAAGGCTGCCTGTCTACAGGAATTCAAAGCCAAAGTGGTTTGTTAGGGCTGTACCCCCGAACCACCAGGATCCTCTCCTCCCCTTCACGGGTCGCCACGCACGGCAAACATGTGGGTGGATGTTTAGATCCCAGAGAAGGTAACCAGACAGAACAGAACCTTCCCTGGGAGGTCCCCTCACCACATACAGGAATCCACACCGAAGGGCCAGAGGGGATTATATCTATTAATGTCCTCCAGGATTAAAAAGGGAGACGGCAACTGTTCAATGAGAGCATCAAGGTCTGATTGATCACAGGTCTCTCTGGGAGACAGGTAAAGAAAACAAACAGTGATGGTGTAACCTAAGAAAACACAGATAGCAACAGTTTCCAAGGGTATATTGAGTAACAAAGACAGAGCGAGCATGTTCTGGTTGACCAGCAGTGCCACCCCACCATGGTTCCATTCATCACAAAACCTGTCATTCTGGTATAATGAAAACTACAGAAAGATGACTGAATAAAACAGGGAGACATAAGCCCTAAGGATTTCTCAGATAATGAATAAAGAATGAGAATTCAAGGTGTTGAATCAGACTGTGATGGTGACTGTGCAACAGAGTCATCCATGCATGGTTGTTTATCATTTAGCTGTGTTTTTCTTTTTTTTTTCATGGATTGCTGTATCCATGATAAATAAAGGAAATTCCAGTACCCACTTACCCCACCCTCCATGGAGCCCTACGAGGGGATGCACTAAATTACCAAACAAACACACTGCAGGCAAAGCCAGGGTTTTGTAAGCACTATACCCAAACACCATCATCAGACAATGTCCTCCACAACAACCATTTAGAATGTCCAACACTGGTACTCAGTTGACCCAAGCCAAATAGGACAAGCCAATTGACTCTGGGATGCCCATTTACAGGAACAAGGCAAAAATGCCATGATAAGATTGAACTCCTCAACCACCATGATCCTCTCCTCCCTTTCACAGGTCACTGCACATGACAAACACAAGTGGACGTTCAGATCCCAGAGGTGGTAAACTGAAAGTACAAAACCGTCTCTGAGAGATTCTCTCACCATGTACAGAAATCTGTCTTGAGGAGTGCAAATGTAGATTAACTTGAACCAGTTTTATGCCTCACTTGATTAATATTCCTTATTCAACTGGCAAAGCCACCGTATGTATTTCTATAATTATACAAATTCAAAAAAACAATTTTATCAAAAAATGATCCTGAAAATTAGTTGAGTGGATGGCAACTGCATGTTGTAGAAACCTTTCACCTTTTATTACTCATCATGTCACAATTCAATGGTGGTGCCCTTTGGGCATAATTACAGCATCTTCAATAGAGATACAGAAGCCTACAGCAAAATTATCTTACTTTCATGCATAGTACAATGTATGTTTAAAAAATGTTTAAACCTTCCAATTACACATTTCAAAACATAAATAATACATAATTAACTAAAATATAAAAGTAAGACCTAAATACAGTTTAAATGTCATTAACTATAATGTGTTTATGTAAGAAAAAAATTCACAAAAACATATTACATTACAAAGAGGCACCTGACTTGCTTAGTTATACTTTTATAGCTTTTAAATATTACAGTTTAAATATCTAAAACTGGATAAGTATCAGAATACAATTGGTCTACTTTTTTGTGATCAAAATCACTTAAATGTTCTTTTACATTCCTTTTAAGTCATCCACTGCAGATTCCAAATCAGAGCTCTTGTTCTCCATGACAGTAGCTAAAAATATCAAAATTCTTCTTATTTTGTGATAAGTATTCCAATTAATTTTAGGTTATTTTAAGAAGCAGCTAGTTGGAGCTGATGGATTAACTAAATTGATGAGTATTATCAAGTATGTTTGGGCACTTAAGTGTTATATAAAATATTCAATCAACTGAAATGATAAGATTAACAACATGGGAATAAGGAATTGAATGAAATTAGTGTTTTTGATTATTTCAACTATCCAAGTAATCAAAATATTGCAGTCATGATTTCCAATAAATTTAGATTAATTAAAGATTGTTAAACTTAATCAATTAAAGTTGACTTTTTTTGTGAAAATAATCAAAATTATTTGGGAATACTATTATTTTCAAGTATTTTACCTATCCAAGTTCAATATGACAATAATCAAGTAATGACTCTGATGATCAACTAATTAGAAAATTTCACAAACTGTGAAATTATAATGACAGTTAACTTTGATTCATCTGTTTGGTTTGGATATTATAAAACAAATTGTGAATGCTCACATAATTTGTTTCCTTGTTGTAGAGCAGTGATATTCACTTTTTCACACTAAAAGCACACTCCCATGTCTTTGGCACTTGAAATAGTGTAAAAAATATTTACATAATAATAGATAATAGTTAAATTAATAACCAACTAACATACACATTATATCATAACTGGAAACTAGTAAGTTGCAGCTCCCTCCATGAAGTTAGTGATTAGAAATTAGGAATGCTATCACACTACCTGAATTGTGCTCTGATAAATGTGCTACAACATCGCTCGATAACAAAAGTCATAAGAGCATGTGCTAAAACCTCATTTGGCATGTAACCATTTGAACTTTGTGAGGAATATCCATTACTAGAAGGTACTAGATAGTGAATAATTGTATATTTTAGAATATATAAATGTAACAAGAGATTATTAACACAAAAAGCAAAGCAATAAAAAATAGTGTTTGTTACCAAGATGTATGAAGTCCCATAATAAAGAAGCTGATAAAATAAATATTCATTAGATCACTATTGTGAGAACTCAAGTTGTTTTTTTTATGCAAGTTACAAAGTAATAAGACATTTGATCAGATCTGCTTGTCTTCTGGGAATGGTTAATCAACATTAGATGGTATGCTTTCAACCAAATAATTATCTCCAAAGTGGTCAAGTAAGGCATCATTATACACCTTGAACAAACCTTTTATGTCTTACCCATAATGTTAATAAACCATCAGGATGCAGTCAAGACTGAAACCTCATAATAAATTACACAATAAAAAGTAAAACAAGAATAAAAATCACATGCATCATACAAACTTTGTTTTAACACCTTCTATGAAAAAATAAAATAAGAATGAACAAATAAGAAAATCAGAAAAGTCAGCAAATAGAATTAAAGCTCATATTAGCATCAGTAAATTCTTTATGATCTTTGAAACCACAAAGGATCACAGCAGATCGAGTAGAATTAATAAATATCAGAGATAATCACCTGATAAAGATCATATAAATACGCAATGAAATGTATAGTTGCAATTAGTTTTGAATAGCACATTATAACTACAGGCAATATGGCAGTTGGTGATGTAAATAAAAATGACGAAGGTCCAATAGACATCATAGCCAAGGTGTAGCATCAACTACCAAGGGAATTCTAGTAAAACATCTTTGATGCTACACAAAGCCATGTATGAACTGCTGCACAATCAATAATCAGTGCTTACTGATTGTGGGTAGGCAACTGGTCTAACACTGTTAAAACTTAAATTAATCCAGTCTCATTTTCAAAACCTGTGAAACATCAAGACAAAGATCATGAGGGTCCAGACCAAAATCTTTCAAAGGATGATCTTGAAACCTACAAAATTGTAAAGCATTTATTATCATCAGTAAAAGCTTCATTTATAACTGTGATACTATCAGTGCAAATTTCTAAATTTGCTGCTATATTATTGTGTATATCACAAGCATGCTTCACTCTTCCTACAACTTTTACTTTTTTGTGAACTTCTACCTTACTCTCTCTCTAAGGTAGCCAAATGCCTCATCATCTAATTCGTGATGCTCATGAATGGATTAACAAGATTCCGACTGTTTCTATCTACAATCTAGCAAATCCACAGACAATGTGAGCCAGCACACCTGTGCAAAAATTACCTTTCATTCTGGATATTGCAATCACAATGAAGTACAGTGGTGTTGTTAGATTACACAATATTATGGAGAATGCCAACAGCTTCTTAATGCTATTGTTTTCTGAGAAAGAAGGAATTCAAGTTTATGTCTAGAATAAAATGTATTGCATTTTAAGATTTAACTGTTTACATACAGGATAAATCTATGTGATCAATTTCATAATAAGCCTATCACCTGAGTAAAATACTAGATCAGATTGATCAATATCAGGATCAAATTTTGACATTTGTGTGTTCTGCATGTCCAGAAATCCATAATGTATGTGTGTATATAAAATACTAGCAGGCATAAATTGCCAAAATTCATCTCTAAATAAATCACACTACAAAAGGGACATAATTTTATTATAATAAAAAATATAAACATTCTAAATGTATTTTGTATTTTCATAGGTAAGCAAATTTATCATTTTGATCTTGTTGACACCAGATTGAAAAATAATTAGGGAATTCTCTAGATCAGTCACAGGCTTTTTTGAAACTATAAAGTAAACATCAGAGTTTTCATACAATAACTTTTAACATATTTTATGTATCTTCATAAAATTCAACAAGGTTTCAGTAAACATTACAAGTATTTGGTACATAGAAAATATAATTTTTTTTATTAGGTATTTTTACTAATGATTTGTCTGTGAATGTCTAAGGTCATAGTCACGAGTGCTCCAAATGTAAGGCGATTTTAGTATTAAGTGTAAAAACACTTTTATGTATCTGAATAATCTCTGATTTGGTTTACATAATCTCTAAAACCTTCTAAATAAATTTCAATTTTTTTTTCTCTTCTTAAAAATGTTATATTCTATCTGTTATCACCCTAACTCTACAGGCTTGGTCCACTTGACCAACCTCAAAATCTTTTTAAATGACTGCAACTTCTAATGCAAAATTATAATTGTTTATTCTTAATGTTTAAGGCTCATAACAGTAAGTACATTTTTACTTTATTGTTTCATTGGCCTTTGAGTCATGTCTAATTAATAAGTTTACCATTTATGTTGTAAATTACTAAGCGAATGTGTAGGCTCACATTAATTTATAGAATAATGTAACACACAAGCTGCTTGCAAGTATACCTCATGAAGATTTTTTTTTCATTACCTTATCTAACCTAATAAGTTTCTTTTAAATTTTAGTTAACTTTTGTAACAAGTACTAAAAATATATACATGTAAAACAAGAAATTTTGAACTCAACTTTAACCTCGATGTTTTGTTGTCAGTTGCCAATGAAATTTAAGTGTAAAGTTGTTTTTGTAATGACAGTACTAGGACTATAAATGACTTTACTGTGACTCCCAGCAAGAATTGATAAAATTTGAAAAACCTACAGCAACAGGGAGGAATGTAGAAGATAAAAATTGAATGAACATTCATGGTAAAAAGGGAACAAACTCATCAACTATGAAGTTGGTGATTCTGAAAGTTAAGTGAAAGAAAAACAAAATGGTGGATTTTATAGTTGGGAGACAGTTTTACTCAAGCTAACTACAAACTATGTTTCAGAACCACAAAGTAAGAGAAGCAGAAGTATTATTTGAGAGTTGGAAAATGGTTCCACCTCATGGTGGTAGGCTAAAATCAAGAACTTCCAACATGTCAGATAAAGTATAACTGTTTCTTCATATAAATGAGAAGATACATTTCAGCATAAATCACAATATTTGTAAATGGAGAGAAAAACTCAAAATTTGCTACAAGACCTTTCAGCCATCAAGTAATGAGTAGGTTCAAAGCAACATGAAAAAAACTCAAAACATTAAATTCTTAAAGAACCAACAAAATATAACAACTCAAAGGCAGCTTAACCCAAAGTAGCCTTTTCCCCTTTAACAACTGTGTTGATAATCATTGATTGAAACATTTTCTGAGGCTTGTTTTGTTAGAGCAAAATCCACCTGGGAAAATCAAATACCATCACTACAAGTCTGCAATTGCCCCACAGGAGGACAACATTGACAAACATACTAAAAGAAAACACAGGAAAAAGCAACTCTAAAGTTTCTCCCAAATGTTGAGGATTGTCCTCAATTGCAGCCTCAGAGCACCCTGAAGAACCAACACAGACCCAAATATACATCTCCATTTCACTGTGAATAAAATCACTGACAGTAACCCACATGCACATTATCATGCAATGCTAGACATCAGAGGATGGGAGAGACTTTATTTGACTCTGCACCAGAAATAATAATCTGGAAATTCATGTCATAAATCAATTTGCCAATCAGAATAATTTTATATATTTATTACAGGTTACTACTACAAAAATCAACTTGATCAAACAGATAATGGTCAAAGTATCTCTGAATGATTGTAATTCTGAGAAACCTGTTAGTGATTTTGTCAGAAACAGTGAAAACATATCTGAATCAGGTATTTAGAATAATAGCTACAGGTATAAGAGGAGGTATTTATTTATTGGAATAAACATTACTTCACATATCTTTACACAAGCAAAATTTATATAAAGCACCAGTACTGTTCCTAGTGTTAAATTACCTATATCTGGTCATGACATGGGCTGTTTGAACTGATCTGTATGAAAATTAATTAATTTAATCATAATTTTGATAAATCAAACACTTAAAATCATGCTCATTGATAATCAAGTTACCATTTTCCAACCTGCAGCTCAGCATGCTAACACTAGTTTGCACCCTGTCCTACTACTTGAGACTCAATTGTAAGGTAGAACTAAGTTAATCAGCCAATTATATCTTCCAATTTGCAACCTACCATTATAAATAATAGCCTGTGTTCTGTCTCAGCAGAGATGAAATTAAAAGATACAATGTTTTCCTGATAAAATTGTAATGTAATAGAAAATAGAACAACTCTGGCATTAACCACAGTATGATTTCCACTCCTAATACAACATCAACAACTGATAACTTCAGGTAAAATGCCCATCACTACCTAAAGAAGCTCCGAGTATGAAAGATTTCATGGCCTATTCCTCGGACTCAATTCCCAAATGTAAGACTAGTTCAGTTGGAAAAATATTTTTGAGAAAGTGCAGATGTTTTTTTCTTAATCACTGCTCAATATGGTGTATAATACACACCTCATGATGTATTTTTATAATTCTTTTGTAAAATTACATCAATGCTAGCAGTGAAGGATTATCTAGAATGTTAAAAGAGGATGTTTGAATATCCTCAAATGCCTCTTTAGCAGTTGTTGTAATTATGCATATAACTTAGTCATACAAACTGCTAACATTCACACATCAACATCTCCTTTCATGAACAATAAATTTTTAAAACTTAGCCCTTTCACAGAATTCATAAAAAGTGTAAAGAACAAAATGGACACAAAACAAATATTGGCCAAAGCTGAGGAGCATTAATGTCAGTTTCATGAAGATACAAAAACTGAAAAAAAAAAAAAAAAATGGCTGGCAAAATATTGTCGGTCATTCTTACAGGGTTATATTTAGCAATGTTCTACAATAAATTGTGACACAGCTTTGAAAAGCTAGGAGTTTGGAGGCCACTAGAATTAACAGCAGAGAAAAGTACTCAGTTCTAAGCATTCTATGTCAGCAAGTTAAAAATAATTGATCTACTTTTTTTGCAGTTGAATCTAAAGTATTATTTATATCTTACTCTTAAAATTGACTTTTCTAACATAATTTCAGAATCAGGAAATAAAACAACACACAGATTCTAGAAATTTTCACTTTGTTTACATCCATCAGGCCAAGCATTCAAAAGCAGTTATCCCAGATGTAATTCTTTTTCTTAATTTTTTATTTATTCAATTAAACAAGGAACTGAACACAAAGTATAAACTTTTGAAAAATCAGTCGTTTTGTTTTAAACGAAGACTTTCATTCATTATTGAGATTAACAAACTGAAATTAATTTCAAAACATCTCTCAGATTATTATTTTTAAGTTTTTCCTTTCTGCTACATGTTTAGTAATCTTATCTGAAGTACAAAGAATATAGTTGGAATACTTTTCTTTACTGCATTACACCTCACTGCTATTATTTGAATATTTATTAGTTATAGCTTCAATACCTGGGAAATGAGCTTCCTGTTTCCTTGTAATGAAATGGCTTATCATACTAAAATGTTTGTGAAGTACCAACATTATGGATTCTACAGAATGAATAACATTCATACCAGTCAGTGTTTCATAATCCTAATAAGTCATAGCACTGTGCCAGATAAATAAACCTTAAGTTATCAGTGTGAAAAGTCCTTCCATAATTTTATCATTTTCTCAGTTCTTTTCATTTCTTCTACAACTGTGTGGAAAGTATATTATTCTTACCATACCTATAAACTTGTTCATGAAATTTCTTCATTACAAAATAAGAAATATTGGTAATAATAATAATTTATATATTTATATTACAAAAATTCAAAAATATATATCTCTCACACACAGGTACCATACTTACAGATCTGTCATTTCTTTGTAGTAGAGGTTATTACCAAGCCCACAAAAGATGTTCACAATTAGTTCTGTTTTTTACCTTCCTAAAAATAAAATGCACACTCATCAAGCAATAAAATAAAACATAAAAATCAAATATAATTAAGCAATGTTTTTAAAATGTTATACTCTCAATTACTTTATCTAATAAAGGATGTTACATTATTAGAAATGTTCAAATAAGCATTATTAGAATGATTCCAGGTTGATGTGAAAGTAGTTTCATTTTCTGCTCATGAATCTTTTAACATCTTAACCAGCTCTTAACAAACTGTTACAATGGAAGGCTTTAGTGTGTCATAACATAACCTACAAACATAAAGAAACTATTTCATCTTCAAGGTTGTCCTTGCACACTAACTCTTGGGGAAAATAAAAATTTAAACCCAACATTTATTTTTCAGAAAACCATTGATTCTGCTCTTCAACTCCTGTGAAACACTGGCTTCTACTTCTTTGTTGTTTGTAGTAAAAGTAACTAACTGATTATGTAACACTGCTTTGTGCAATGATGGTGAAAACTTCTATACATGTTCACTTTGCCTGTTTTTTATGTTTTCATCTACCTCTCTAATATTCTATAATGTTAAAAAGGTAAATTATATCTTTATACAAATAATTAATTAAAATATTTCATGCAGTTTTAGTCTCCTTACACAAAAAGGATTCAGAAGAATACTAGAATAATTCCATGGGAGGAAAGGTTACCCGATAAGGATAGGTTAAGATTTCTTATTTTCCATTAAGAAAAATAAAACATAAGAGGTTATCTTATTGAAGTTTACAAGATTAACTATTACATTAACAGGATAAAACCTCTGATTTATTTGTGCAATAAACCTGAAACCAATAGAATGAAAGGGCAAAAGTTACAGATTAGTGAAAAACAAGCTAAGTTCCAGTTAATAATTGCTTTGTTGTTGTTTTTCTTTGCAAAAAGGTAATTGTTTCAAAAACTGAGTTTCCATCAGAAGTAGTGGAAGCCATAAGTAAAAGCGAAACTACAAGTTTCTGAAAAATAAAGGGTAGATTTATGTTTTACTCAACAGTAATTGTGCAGGGGCAGCCTTGAATGACATAATGGTCCCTTGTTGTAATTTTATAAATGTTTATTCAAATACCATGTAGGGGGAAAAGCAGAAAAAAAGTAATTAAAACATTACATGCATATCCAAGCAAACGCTCAAAAACAAAGTTGTAGAAAACAGAGCAGAGGTAAAACAACACACTTTAGTACACATTTCATTGAGACATTAAGTTCATAAAGTTGCTAAAAAATGTTCGTGTAAATTACAATACTGTGCATTAAGCATTTTTATGAATGTTAAGATACTGTACATGAAGTTTTAGGTTATTTTTTGATTTTTTACATGTGAACATACTGTACCTATATTTTTTCCAACTCAAAGTAGTGAAGCAGCTGGTTGCATTGGAATGCAATCCATATTATTTTACAATTATAGGACTGAAAAAAACTATGCAAACAGACAAGCATTGTGTACAATGAAGTACTGGGTAACTGTGTAAAAGTTTTGAATAAATATAATTTTATGCCAGACCTATTTGCTCTGCAATATATTTTACTTATAACAGCTCAGTGTAGGTCATCAAATTCTAATACAGTAATACTCCAGTTAGTGCTCAAAATATGTATACTTTAGACAGGTGAAAATACAAATAGAACAATAATGAACTTTTATCAAGCAATTTTTTTTATGAAAGTCACTAATTATATTTTAGATGTTGGATCAGGCTGTGGATCTTCCGTGAACCTCGGCTTCTTGATAATGTATGCATTAATAGTTTGTCTTTTCTTGAGTTTTCTCTCACAAAGCAGTTCTCAGAAGCAGGATATCATTTCAAGAACACCTCGCTTTGCCTTAGAACCCAACTCATAGTCAGGGTCGTTACCTACGAACTGGTCCATGATTTGCATGATCGCTGTGATGCTGTTTCTGAAAAATTGTGTAGTAAGTTCTCCGACTGGTGATTCCCCTTCCACATTGGTGGCTGTAGATTTACTCTGGATGCTTTGCTCTGCTAATTCTCAAAGTTCCTCACTGGTAAGACTTGCATGGTCTGCAGCAATACCTCGACATCATTCTCATTAACACCCTCCAGTCCCACTTCATTGGTCAGTTCAACAATGTTTTAGATGACTGATTCCTCTTTAACTTCCTACAAGTTGCTGCATGCTTTTGGCCATAGCTTCTTCCACACTATGTTCATGCAATTTGGAGTCACTTCATTCCAGACTGCTCTGATGTTGGCTATGACATTCATAATGTTGTAGTCTTTCCAAAATTGTCTGATGAATTGTTTATCTTCAACATTTTCTCTATGAGTTGCTTGAATGTATGATGGAGGCAGTAGGCCTTAAAATTCGATATTACTCCCTAATCCATTGGTTGTATTAATGAAGTGATGTTGGGTGGTAGGTAGATCACTTCTACAGAAATGCAGGTTCAAAGTATGTCTAAATTATCAGGACAGCCTCGAGCATTATCAAGCAACAACAACTCCTCATAGCAGCTCTTCACAGATGGGCAAAAATGTGAAACCAATTTTGAAAAATAGCAAACATCACTCAAGTCTTCTTGTTTGATTCCAAAATCACTGGTAGACTATTTTGAAATTCCTTTCATTGCTCATGGTGTTTGAGCATCAGCTATAACTTAAAAATCAACTTTAGTATTGTTCTCTAGCATGAGAGTTAACTGGTCTTTTTTAGCTTTAAAACCAGATACACGTTTTCCTTCACAGGAGATAAAAGTACGAGAAGGCATCCATTTTCAAAAAAGGTCCATTTCATCCACATTAAAGACAAGTTAAGGAAGATACTTGCTTCACTCGATAATGCCTTTCAAAGTTGCATGAAATTCCTGGACTACATTTGTATCAACACTAGCCACTTCATCAGTGATACATATGCTATGAAGGTTAGTGTACTTTTTGAATTTATCAAACCAAGCTCTGCTAGCTGTAAATGCTTTTGATGTATCCCCTTTTCCTTCTTGAATATGTGTGAAGATGCTTCTTGCTTTATCCATTATTATCAGTTGGCTTAAGAACATGTTCTAGTGCATTTGATCATCCATCCAAATACTAAGCATTTCTTCAAGCAAATAGCTTCTTAAATAAGTTACCTTTGTTGCTGGATTTTAAGGTCACAGTTGCAAAAGCTCTTGTCTTCTTTTTTTATAATTGTTCTTACCATGAATGTTGCCAAGTTTAAAGAATCACCTACATCCACTTGATGCTCAATAGCTTCCAAGTGCTTTAACACTTGCAATTTCACATTCAAGCAAATGTGTTTCCTTTTCATTTTAAATGCACTAACATCCCTTGAAGGCTTTTTTCCAGACATGATGTGTGAAAAGTATTAAAAAATAGTTGCCAAACAATGTACATACACAGCAGATAAACATATATATTCTGTACAAGGTGCACTGAATTACTAAATGATTGTTGACAAAGATGCAGTAACGGCTGCTCTTAAAAATTACTGAGCATTGGTGTTTGCGCTATAACAAAACAGTGTTAAATGGGACAGAGGCAGCAGGGTATAAGAGTACATCACAACTTACAAAAAACTTCTGCAAGAGTTTATTAGTTAGATCAAAACATCCTATTGTAATAGGAAATACTGTTATTTACTCATTGATCAATACTTTGTTTTCTTCTACATGAATCACCCTTTGTATTTGCCTCTGGTGCACTATAGTGCATTGCTTTTAAATGGTCACTTCAAATATTCATTAACAAAAGAAAAACATGATTTTCAATATATTCTTTAAAAAATATGGAATTTTTAAATTTTTATAAATTTATACCTATTTCTAACTTACACTTTTCCTTATTTAAACAGGACAACTTTACATTATGCAAAGAATGTGAACTCATAATTCAGTAACCAATGGTTAACACAAAACCAGTGGACAACAAAGGACCACTTTGCTCCTTTTACTAACTTTCTAGATAGCCAATGTCAGTCTTGCAATACTTTGCTCCAACAACAAAACTAGTGAATAAAATTGTACAAGAACTTTCACAAGTGCACATAGTTTGAGAAACAGATCCAGGACAATGTCTCACCTTCATGATCACTGACTTTCATGTTGAAACAAACTAACTTTTGATATTGCATTCCTAATCACAAATACAAAGTTTTGCAAAAAATTTTGTGTTACTTTGATAAAGCATAAAATGCATACTTTGTGAAAAATGATAAGGCTTGAATGTAGTTATCAAATGAAGTCACCACCAAAATTACTCTAACTTTCATAAACATTCAAAAAGGTTTTTGAACAATATGTCAATTATGGGCAACTGTTCTAAGTTTTTCTTTACGTTAATTAAATTGTCATATTTTTGTGTTTTGTAATCAGATAAAATTTCTTATTTCCAATGTCTTTTGTGTTTTCAAATCATTTTTTGAAAATTTTTAGTCTCTTATATTCGACTGAAATGTGTGTTTAACAACTGTGTTTTCAAAATAGAACTATTTCATTTTAACAAGATGCCAATTTTATACAACAAAATGCCAAATATTTTGCAACAATGCATATTTTCTCATCTTGAAAAATACAAGCTATATTACCAAATTACCTAATTAAATTCTCACTTGGAAACAAACACTCTTTTGAAGTAACTTTCCATGCATAATTAACTTTTTTTTCAAACAAACAAACCAACTTCAAAGATGTCTTCAAAAAGTATTAAAAAAAGCAAAAGGTAGACTATATAAAAATATTTGGGTGACACATTGTCATTTTTATTTGAAAACATTGTGAGACATTGTCCATATCCATTGAGAAACAAAGCCTGTTAATTCTGATAAATTTATTTTTTTACATTATTAAGATATTACAAAATTATTTGGAAAATGGTACTTATATGATTATGATACTTCTGTTTGTTCCAGATTTGAACTTATTATTATTTATGTTTTAATACATTATTTTAAAATCTCTAAACTTTTTATCCACACAAATACATATTTTGTTTATTTTTAATTTGTTACTAATCACTTACTCTGCTCACAGTGTCAAGTAATGTACAGACTGAAAATAATATTTCTATGTACCTTTAAGCATTTTTACATTTTTTAAATAGGATTTCATATTTATGTAAACACATAAAATTCATTTTAATTTTGTTTCATAAACATATTTTCATTTCAAGCTTATGTTTCATTGTAGCTGTACTTTTATTTTTGTGTGAAAAAAACAAACTGAGATTAGCTGTATGAACCATATACACTTGCCATAAACAATCACGCCTGTTGGGATTCACACCAACTTTAAAGCAAAGAGGATCTAAAAATTGGTTGAGTCAAGATAGATTTATCACTGGACACCAATCGTCTATTTTTTAGGTAGCACTAATAAATGGAAAATCCTAAAAGAACAGGATCGACCCTTTATACTGCCTTTATGACTAACAACTCTTTTATGGTGTGGAATGAAGCTTCACTCACCATGGATCAGTTGAACAGCAATGGTGGAGGTGATGTAAATTGAATTACCAACCCTTAAACCAGAACATGGAATACCCATGGATCCCAGGTGAAAGAGCTCCAGATGTCCAGGAAGTGACTTTATTGTGCTGTCACTGCTAACTTTCTCATAGGATAGTCACTAACACCATTTTCATTAGTCCATTCAAGCTGAAGATCCTTGAAAATACAGAGAGACCCAATTACTTAGAATCAATAGACCTAGGAACCAAAGGAGGGGATCAGGAAACACTACAGGCCAATTGTCCCAAATTAGTTCCAGAAAGGCAAGAAGCCAATGATAATAAAGAAGAATGCAAATGAGTTGTAAGAATTTAGGATTCTAACATTTCAGGAAATCCAGCATATAATATGGGACAGAGAAAACGAATGTGTTGAAACTCTTTGAGGGTAGAAGATAGTAAACAAAGACTTCCTAACAAAACATCTCCACCCAATAAATCCCAATAACAAACATAAGTTGAGGGTGAACAAGGGAGCTGGTGGACCATCTTGGCTGTCCTATCCTCTAAGTCAGATTAAAATTATTAAATTTTTAAAAATGAAAACCAGTCTTATCATTCACATACTTATCAAACTTTATTTTAAACTCACTCAAATTTATTGTATCCATAACATCCAAAGTCAACCAATTCCAGAGACCAACCACCCTATTTGAAAAATAAAACTGTCTTAGCTGAAGACAGCATGTACCTTGCCTATATTTGCATCTCCTGTTTCTATAATTCTTGCTGTTTAGTATGAAAAAACGTTGATGCATCAACATTATAAATTTCTTTTATAATCTTAAATACTTCAATCAAATCTCCTCTAACTCTCATTTTTTCAAGAGAAAATTTTAAGGATTTTAATCTCTCCTCATATGACAACCCTTCCATCCTCACGTTTTCAAGTTTCTCACTAATTTCATCTGGTTGTTTATAAAATTCCTACTAACAGCATTTTCCCTTTATATCTACTAACATAAATCCTAACTGATTCACTTTCTTTTAGTATTACCCTTAATATTCTCAACTTCAACAGGATGCAACTCACACTTTACACATATATAGTCACTTCCCTTTTTTTCACTACTCTGTCCCTATTAAATAAACTACAACTACGTATTTCAGGGAAATTTTTATCATCAAAATCTTCTACATTTAACTGTTTCAGTTATTCCCATTCAAAATCTTCTATACCTGCCAGTATCCTAATGTCATCTATTTCTTACACTTCCAGCATCACAACAGTAACAATTAAGCCTATTCTTATTTTCCTTTACATCTCAATTTTGTTCCACTTAGTTTATCTTTGCCCTCACAACCATCTACTCCTAGTTTGAAACATTTCTTATGGCTGAGCTAATAGCCCTTGTAAAATGTCAGACCCTTTTCTACTTTCAAAAAGTTCTGTCCTCCCACTGAACTAATCCCACAAGTCCAACCAACTAATCTGCTCATCCTTACATATTAATTTCAGCCTAGCATTTAGTCCGAGTGACCTACTCAAAATTTCATCTTTACAATTAATTCTTGGCAGTATCCCTGACACAATGAATTTATGGCTTTTATCTTAAAATGTCTTCATCAATCCCTTGTACTTATTAATCAGCTCCTCTGACTTACTTTCTTGTATCTTTAACCACTATATGCACAATACAAACTGCATCATTGCCAGTCACCTTGTTTATAACTTTTGCTCTATCAGTTATATTTTTCACCTGTGCCCCAGGGTAGCATAATCTAACTCTTTCTCCCTATATAACCCACTGACTGTTCTATCTGCATGCTGTGGCAAGGAATCACCTGTAACTAACCTCTTTTAAGTTCACAATCTATATTCATCTCTCTTCCTTTTGCTGTCTCTACCTTCTGTAGTTCCTTGTCTATGTAAGTCAAGGACTGAAATCTGTTGATCAATAAAGTTTTCTATCTTTAACTCTAATACTACCCTTTCTAACTTAACCAGCCAAGAAATCAATGAAAAAATTGAAGAAGACAATCTGAAGTAGACATAAGCAAAATCTCCAACTTATCCTCAAATTGCAGAGGAAAACATTGATAGACTTCAAACAAAAGTTGGATGGAAAAGTCAGAATAGTCATGAAAGAAGATGAATACAAGAAAAGTATGATCTGTTGAAAATCACAGGTTCCAATCTAAACTCCCAAAAGACCATTCATTGAGAAACTACACAGAACTCCTTCTGGTAGTGATGGGCCAAAGTATGCTGATCCAATCATCATGGAGGACAAGACATAGCTATCCTGTTGTATAACTGAGTGGCAAAGCCTCCAGCATGAACAGCAGTATCAGGAAGAGAAGGAAAAACCAAGTAGTGATTTGCTGTTCTGTCTGCTAAAAAAGGAGGAGTCAAATGTAAAAGGAGAGAACCCTCAAAACCTGAGTAACCAACTAAACAAAAGAGCTGGAGATGACTGAACAAAACATTTTCTGTTGGGGCTGACTTAGTAAAAGAAGGAGTCAAAAAAATAAATTAAATTCTCACCAATCATCTCCAAATAATTTGGAAAAGCCATCTCAGAATACATCTCCATCTCATAATGACTCACATCATGGATAGCTCTGATTGAGAGTGATCCCTTCCCTGGTTGTTGACAAAAACTCAAAAGCAAAGGTGAAAGAAAAAGGTCTCTCATTGACCTCCATGAGACAAACATTAACTCGGGAATTCATGCCATTTGTAAGTTTACTTTGGTTAAGTAATTTATAAATATAAACAAAAAGTTAACTCTGGAAACACCAACCAAATTCATAAATCACAATGTAAATAGCAAATAATCACAACACTTCTGTTGGCAATTACTATAATAAGGATCACACACTTTATATTGTAAAATCCAGAGAAAAAACTTTTGTTACATGCTTTTCTTATCATCCTGTGATTTGTGAAATCCAGTGATTGGAATAACATGGTACTGAACTGTTGCTGTTATAAGAGAAAGTGGTATTACTGAATGGCTGGAATTCAACACAAATTAGACAAAAAGTATATTTTAAGAAAATACTTCTTGTTACACTTGCAGATTAAATATGTATGACAAGTTTAGAAGGCATACACTGGTCACTTCAGAAATATATGTTTTACCAGTTTAGTTACCTTGTTTAACTACATAATAACATACTCCATATAATACTGCCCACAGCAGTGTATATAATCATGAAAACATGTCATACAAGGGTATGTATGTGGCTGTCAGGTATCTAGACCTTTGAACAGTAAATGTATGACCAGTATATATACTATTTTGAATAGAGCTGGATGATTTAACTGATTGCCTCTGAGAAGCTATTACATCAATTATTGTGATGTAAACCACACTATTTATCAAAATTATGAATCAAGTGATTAATCAAAATTAGTGTTTCCAATTATTCTGACAGTCAACTAATCAAAACTATAATTAATTTAACCATCATGAAAATAATAAAGTAATTAAAATTAGTATTTCCAATTACTATTAACACTACTATTATGTTTCTTTGTTGTTAAGCACAGGGATATATAATGAGTTATGTATGTTCTACCCAATTTTAATCTCATATCTGATTAATGGGCCATATTTAATTGATTGGTAAATACAAATATTTACCCTAGATGCATGAACAGTGCCCTTGCTGTCTTTAAATTTTGTGTTATTAAAACATAGTTGATAATAATCTCAGTAGTTTCTGGTACATATAAACAAGTATTCTAATTCTGACCAGACACAAAATTATAAAAATACAAGTTCATTAGTGTAAATTACACAAACCCAAAGTGAGTGTTGGAATTTTTTGGCCCAGGATATGAACACAACAGACTAGCATGGCCACATAAATATTTAAAGGAAGTTTTATCTAAGTACAACATACTAATTACCTTGTAAACCTTGTTTCACTTTTGAAAACATTTCACTGAATTAAATCCTTTTTTTTAATAAATGTAATGAATGTTGCAGTTTCTTAATGAAACCAACTAATGTTATTCACTTAAAAAATAGTTAGATCAATTTTTATAAATAAAAACATTTCATCTCAGCCAAGAAATATAGAAAATATTAACAAACTAATGCTTGTTAATATGCCACCATATGGGCTACATGACAAGTTTTGTACCAGGACTTCAAAATTTTCATTAAAGCACTGTAAAAATTAAAATACACTATACATCCATCAAGTGTATAACCATTTCAACAACAGCTGTTGCATGAACATCATGCATATACTAACTATTACATCTAACATGCTCAAATAATCTAAGTACCAAGACAAACACAGTCACAATCAATTTTCAAATATATTTTTTGTATACTAAGTATCAAATTTTATAATTGTATATGTTTTATACTTTGCTACTAGTACCAGCCTCACCAGGTCTAACTGTTATCAAGCAAGTTGTAATAATAACTATATTAATAAGTTAGTAACAAAAAATACAAATATTAAAAAGTATCATCATAAAAGTTCCCAGTTTTTCTTATACTTAGATTTACAAATTACATTATCACTTAACATTTCACAAGGGAAGAAAATTTATCATTTATCTTTTCTTTCACATTCATTGTAACACTTTTTTAACTTTCTACACTGGATAAACAAACCTATTAAACGTATATGTAGTTGACGTTGTATTTTTTTAATGGGGTTTAAAAACAAAACAATTTACTATTGATAAATTATTTTGTGTGCTAACGTTATGCCTAATCTAGTTATCAGCTCAGTAACTGTGTAACTTTAAATTTGTAGTTATACAATATAGCAGTTGCTGATGTTTGTTGTTACTACTACTAATATTAATATTAAATATTTTAGTTTTACTTAATTACTTCTAGCTATTCGCACTACATTATATGAAAAACTTTTACCTCTCTAAAAATCATGTTAAAATGTACATGTCAGTTAGTATTTTTAAATAAAAAAAAACACTGCTGATACATAAATATTAAAACTTCACTCCTATTGCTCCTAATTTCTCTTCCATAGAAAACAATTTCGCACTCGTATATTTTTAAGAGTTGTCCTTTACAAACTTAAACTTGTATAGCATTCTACATACCATTTAGCGAAGAATGAAAAGTTAAATGATGCTCTATAAATATTGTTGATATATGGATAATATACGTTTAGATGTCATTAATGGTAATTTTTCCCTACATCTTCTGAAATTTATCACCATATAAATTTCTATACTTAAAAATTTAAAAATAAATGTTAAATACTTTTGAATTAACAAAGGTTTATGAAATAAATTTGTAATATACTTACCAATGAATAAGACTGTTGCTAAAAATATACATTAATGTAAAAAATAAATCTACTTAATAAAATAAAATAGCTGAAAACAAAGGTATTATGTTTCAAAAAGAATGTATTGTAAAGTTTTGAATTTTTTTGTTCATTTATTTTCTCAGCTTCTATTCTTCCTTGGTAAGTTTATTTCAAATGCATCTTCCGTCACTTTTGTGGCCGGAACTTTGGTAATTAAACGCGTTCAATACCTGTGGGCGGCATAGCGCAGCTAACACAGTCAAGAAGACTCAACGAGAATTGAATATTTGATCGTGTATAAGTTTTAAAAAATTAATTATGATCTTTAAATATCATCAAAGGGCTAACATTTGCTAAATACTACAAAAACTAGATTGTTGATGATAAAAAATGGTATTTTGGAGAAACAAGTTCAAGCTTGAAGTTTGAAATATTTGTTGCAAAATGTGAGTTGTAAATCCGTAGGAAGAAAAGTGAAAGACACTTATCTCAATGCATAGCATCTATCATAAAACATTGGAGGAGACAATGTGATGGTTCAGAGGTGTTTTTCTGTTTAGGCAACAGGAGATATTTGCAAAACAGATGGAATAATAAACCAGCACAAGTACCATCAGATACTGTTCCGTCGTGGTATACCCAGTGGTTTGCGTATTATTGGTAAAGAATTCTACTATCCAAAAGATAATGCCCACATATCACTCATCTAACCTGTGCAAAAATTACTAAACTAAAAAAGAAGCTGCTGGAGTAATTCAAATGATGCAATAGCCCCAACAGAGGTCCGATCTCAACCCAATAATGAACGTTGTAAACGAAAACTAACTTTATATGACTAGAATTGGTTCCAACGTATAACATCACGGTTTTAATTCTCAGGCCTTTAGTATCAAGACGGCCTTGGCTGACCACCACATGTTTTTGTGTAAGTTGCTCATTGCGCCCCAAAAGATAGAACTATACTCAACTTTAGTTTCACCAGAGCAGTACTATTCGACATGTGTTGTTGGCTCCCCTGCATGTATCGTGTCAGCATCAAAAATATAGACAAGGTACGAAAAGTTTACTCGAAAGTGGTCCACTGTTCTACAGGCAAAGCGAATGCTTTAATCTTACCTCTGAGATTCACTTCCTAGTGGAAGCATTGACGGTATAAGTTAAAGCATATAAACCATGGGTGAACTGGAATAGCACTACCCATTTACTGAATACCAATAAGGTTGCATCACAATATGAGCTTGGTTTGCTAGTCCTTAGATATGATCGAACCTAGCATAATGTATTTTCCTGGGTAGGGTGGCCTATCAAAGGTAATGTAACTGGAGCTTCTTCCTTTCTCAGGACAAGTTCAAGGTTACCACTTTATTCTGCATTGTGATAAAAAATTGCATCAGAAAAGATTAGATGTCTCACAATCAGGTAGCGTTATATCATTACACTGACTATCCATTTAATAAACTTTTAAATAAGGATGTTTTCATGATCCACTGAAGCAATTATGGGGTAAGCCTTACTGTGCAAACAACAAAGTTAATCCACATAAGTGGTTAAAGTTTCAGTGGTTCCTCTCTTCCAAACCTTGACCTCAGTCCGATTAATTTTTATTCCACTTTCAGTCTCCAGCATAACGCGATAACGACTGTCTCACAGGTCAGTAGTTGCTTGTCATCCTCATGTGTTCCATAGAGTCTATGGATAGGTTAGCAAAACTTAAATCTGTGTATTGCAAGCCTATTTTGGAGTCCAGTTGCAGATGTTACCTGTCTGAAATATTTCAGAAAATTATCCAACTTCAGTTTCTCTGTACCGTGAATGCTAGTGGTGTGGTTTGCAATAACGCACTCATGGAGTTCCATGATCACGACCAGATATTCTTCTTCACTTGACTCAAATATCTTTAACATCGCTGGCACAGCAAAGACATAAGAACTTTGATAAGTAACAGTCTTCTGCTCTATGATGGTAGAATAGTGAGATTCACCAGGTATTTGTTGCTAAGCAAATCATGTGTGTCAACCATCATACTCCAGCTACCTCACAAACTCTTGGGGATACTGGGAGACTTATTTTTCTTCTGAAGGAGTAGACTGTAATAACACCAGAAATAACACTTTCTATCCAGACATTTGTACGTTTGGCAAACAGCCAGTTGATGCGTGTTCCATTGCTCCATATATCATCATTATATACATGGCAAGTATCTATTGCAGTAAGTTTGGTTACGATTAATAAATTAGCTGAAACACTGTCAAAGTTCATACCTTCTGAGTTCAGAGCAATGGTACAGGCACACTTTCTTTTCACTTTTAATTGTTTTTAAATGTGTTACAGGTTATGTGAATTTGTGTTATTCTCCTCTACTAGAGCTGGATGGATGCCTATACAAGATTAGGGTCCTTCACTTGTTCATTTAAAAGTTTCTTAAGAGCTAACTTCAGCATCCATTTTTCAGTGCAGTTATCTATTTCATGGCCGACATTTACATGGTTTCAACTCCCATTCGATGCTCAGGGATAGGACAAGATAGCAATTCTCCTTTTCTGCATTGCAGTTTCAGGTAATGAACTATTAGAAAACCTTATTCATGCAGCAGTGATAGCCAATGTATTACTATTCCCCTTCAGAGATGAAAAAATTAGAAGTATTTTTTATGTTGTATTTTGTTTGTTAGCTAGATGAAGCATTGGGTCATGATGATATTAAGATCAGGTCGATCTAGAACACCTGAAAAATTCTAGGGGATTTGACGTCATTATATTAGTAAATACGAGAATAGATTATAAATATAATATCACCAATGCACCAGAAAAGTAGTTAAGAAAATGTAGAATGAATTAGCCAATGAATTACGTTTTTTGTATTTCTGCTAGATACAGTGCATATTGAATTATTTTGTACAGGTAAGTTAATTTTTTATGCTATGATAGTACAATTAGAAATATTTGTAAACGTGCTCTAAAACTTAACAACAGTGTTCAAGTGTGTGAAAACGTGAAAGGTGCAATAAACTAATTTTCTGCCACTTACATATACAAGACGTTGAATGACAATTCAAAAGAACCCATTAATTAAATATCAATGTTACAACAGTACGTTTTGTCTGAATGGAAATGCAACCTGAGCCTGATAGTTTGGAAATAAAGAAAATTTATTTCCTTTCAATAATTAATGTGCTTATTATGTGACTGGTTGATTTTCGTATTAATTTTAATATAAAGTGTTTAATCTTCCGTATTTCCGCGCCGTCTTATCATTATTATTACGTTCTATGTGATCGTAATTTCATTTCCATATGATAAAGATGTATCCTTGGATGAAAATAATATTTGACTGAAAACTGTTACCATTATCAGCAATGATCAACTAAACATATCTATATAAGTATTTATTTTTATTTCTTTATACATTCTAATATAGGATTTATCTCAGTGGTAGATTTAAGGTTGTGTAGAGCTAATAACTTTTGTGGGCCCTACATCCCATATAATTTTACACAGATTAAAATTATCAATAGGCTTCCCATTAAGAACATGAGCCCTGAGGCTGAGTCCCCCTCTAGTTCCTACCTAAATATGCCGCTGGGATTTCTATCTGAACACCTTCTCATAATATATAATCTCAGTGAGAGATACACTTGGATTTAATCAAATCACTTTAATACAATTTTTACAAACTAATCGTGACTCGTAAAGCATTTGTGCTAGTTTTCGTCCACTTTGCTTTAATATTTTTATTCTACAATTTTCTTTTCGGCATTATGGTGACAGGTAGTAAACAGTTAGAACATGAGTTTAAATTCCTGAGGAGTTTTTTTGTTATTTT
Organism: Tachypleus tridentatus; assembly: GCF_004210375.1. Lineage (NCBI taxonomy): Eukaryota > Metazoa > Arthropoda > Merostomata > Xiphosura > Limulidae > Tachypleus > Tachypleus tridentatus. The sequence continues at coordinate 91,994,935 of NC_134827.1, read as the reverse complement.
CTTTCCTACATACAGTAATTGTAATATACATTAAACATATATTTGGGTGCAACTTAGGAAAAGTCAGGCATATTACAATAATTAGCATGCCAGATTCTGTGGTTTTCATCCCATTATGCCCAAAAAATAGCATACTTCAAACTATGGAGCTGTAGACGCATTTTAAGAATGATCTAAGAAAAGTACCATAAGAGTTAATTGTGGGTGGTGTTGACTAAGTGCCTTATCTTTAATTTATCACTTTAAAATGGTGTATGATAGCATAAAAACCCTTGGGTAGCTACGTGCAAAATTCAACAAAGAAACGAACAAGCAGTTTAGTAGTTTTGATGCACATTTAAAGTATCGTCTATCTGCAGCTGACCAGAGAACTAGATCCAAAGACTCTGAAAGTATTTCTTTTCATAAAGCAGTCTTCTACACACAAATTGAAGTTATGCACAACACAGATATCCCATAAAACAATTAATAAATTTTTGACCAGACCTGATTTGAATTTTATATCTGTGTCCAAACTACTAAGACGTTCTGTCAATCCCTCTAATCTTAAACTATTGACCGAAGAGATAGACTATCATTCTTATAATGCACCCACTAGTGTGGGCAATATTTTATAGTATCATACAAAGTCGAACCTAGATTTGATATCTAGAGCTTTACCATACTGCCAATTCGCACTTTTTATATTTGATTGGGACATGTGGTATTGCAATGCATGGTGTAAATGGATATATCAGAGATAATTAGTAATTAATCTATTAAGTTTACTGATTACAATAAACTGCAGACAGGGTATTTCTTTAGCTGTATTGTGAACGTTAGCATACTACGAAATGACTTGGATCAATTGGATAGTTGGACGCATAATGGGCAAATGCCTTTAACTGTAACAAATACGAGTTTATATCTATGACTAAGCATTTGAAATTTCGTCATAATTTTAAAGTAGTTTGAATCAGACAAAAAGAGCGAATAAGATCACAATCAGAGTAAGTCTATTACAGAAGATTATTGAGGTTTTAACTAAGTGAACTTCATACTGAGATAAAAGTACTCAATGAATGATTTAATCGGCTTCTCTGTTACAGGTAGCCATTAGTTAGTTCAATTTAAGTTTGTATTTCCGACAAAATACAGGCTAGTCTTGGCCAGGAGGTTAAGGCTTGTAATCTCAAGGTTTCGAGTTCGAATCTCCGTCACACCAAATATGCTCGTTCTTTCAGCCATGCAGACGTCATCATGTGACGGTAAATCCCATTATTCGTTGGTGAAAGAATACCCCATGAGTTGGCGGTGGGTGATGATGACTAGCTGCCTTTACTCTAGTAGAACACTATTAAATTAGGGGCGGCCGCGTGTAAGGGGCACAAGCTATAATGTTTTTCTTTTAATTTATTTTTGTTTCGACTTGTTTTTGTTTATAATAAACTAGTATAATTAGCCAGAGGCTTGGATTTTCTGTTTTTAACGCAGTCCTTCCTTTTGATTTCTTTTACTTAACTCTATCAGTATAAATTTTCTCTAAAAATATACATACATTTGTATATATACATCATTAAAAATCAGCGCAATGTCAGAATAAGTGGGTTGATCGAATTCTTATGGTTTAAGGTATCGTTTTAAGTTAGCAATCATAATTCTTTCTCATATTATCAATTTCAGAATTAATATTTTTTCTTTTTCTTTACTTCTTATTGCTCTTGGTTTTCAAGGTCGAATTGAAACTCGACGATGACTCTTAAAGAGCCGAAATCCAAACAAATAAACCGGAAGATGAAGCCACCTAAGGTTCGTGAGAGTTTTGTGTTATATTTATATATGCGGTCTTATATTCATCAGATTTTGGTGTGATGTATTTCCTTTTTTTTTTTTTAGAGGAGAGGAGGAATCAGACCTAGCCTAATGGTTTGAAGGATCCAGAGTTCAAAACGCCATGTTACTGAACAAGCTTCTCTCTTTAAGCTGTTGGTACGTTTTAAAAGTGAGAGTCAATTCTGTTCAAAGGCTCGGATAAAGCCATCCCGGCAACAGATTATGCTGTCTATCTGTCTGTCTATATTTTCTTTAGTCAGTACATTTAAAAAATGAGAACGGATATATCTAAATATTAGAAGTGTCTGATATAATCTGTTAAGACAAATGTGTTTGTTAATCTCAAGCCTGCCTTGAATAACCAGAATTAGGTAAAACTATTGTTTTCGCATAGTGACGTTTCATGTTTTATTTTGTTTATTTATTTCATATTAGCTATTACAGTTTATATCTGATGACGCCTTTTCATTGGTTTGATTGTTTTAGAGCAAAACTACAGTGGGCTATTTGCTCTGTCCACCATGGGGAATCAACCCCTGATTTTCGAGCTGTATGTCTGAGATACCGGGAGACGGTGGCTGTTGAACAGAATCATTGAACCTGGGGATTGATAAGAGCATGAATTTGGCCGTTAATCCATTATAATTCAGTCTACTCTCTTCTTCTCAAGTTTGAGCTTATCCACTTCTTTTCCAAGTCACTCTTTGTTTAAATTTTAAGCTTAACTTTTATATTTATACCCGAAGATATCACTTCAAGATTTGATACTAATTAAATACGAGGAAAAATGCAACTGAAAAGTCGTCAGTCTTAATTTTGCTAATGCAAAACTAACTTAAAGTCATTTGAATTCGATGTACCTTCTTCTCCTGAAATTGTGAACTGTTTGTTGATGTTTAATTTTGTTCTAGTCTTTAGTTTAGAGATTTAGAGTTTAACCTCATGGTGACTTTAAAGAGTCAATAGCTTAATAAGTGTAGAGTACAACTGATCACATTTTCTTTTTTTAATTCCAACTTTCTACATATTTTTTGGGGAGCGTCAATCCGTAAACGGTAGAAACTTGGTAAGTAAAGCCTGTGATTGAGTGTATTTATCTATCTGTAAGAAGTTTGTAATTGCTTACGCGTGTTTTGTGTTTTTTATTTATAGCAAAGCCACATCGGGCTATCTGCTCAGCCCACCGAGGGGAATCGAACCCCTGGATTGCTTACGCAACAATGGTCTTAAAGCATAAGAATTCGTCACATACTTATCTTGGTGAATCAAGAGCTGGTTGTTTTTGTTGTTGTTTTTTTAAAATAATAATTTGACTTAATTTTCAGTTTACACCTTTCACAATACTTTAAAGATTAAAAAGCTTAGAGATTAGATAATTCATGATAATTTTGTGATGCTGAACTTAAATTATTAGAAATTGGTCCATTCTCTTGTAAAGTCATATTTTGAGCTTGATTTATTTTCAGTTCTTTTTTTATACTTTAAAGTCGAAAATTTCAGAAATACACACGAAAATTATGTGGAAGTTTCACGAGATTGCTGATATAAATCATCAGAATCCTGTTCTGGAAAGATTTTGGTATTGTTTTGTTGTTGTTTTTAACATTTTTATGCGATTGTTTTTTTTTGCTTGTTCTTGAAATTCGCGCAAAGCTACACAATGGCTATCTGCGCTAGCTGTCCCTAATTTGGCAGTGTAAGACCAGATGGAAGACAGCTAGTCATTACCACTCGCCACCAACTCTTGGGCTACTCTTTTACTAACGAATAGTGGGATTAATCGTAACATTATAACGCCCCCACGGCTGAAAGGGCGAGCATATAAAAATCTTCAATATTTTCCATATTACCCGTTTTCGTATAATTGTTCATGTGCAATGTGTAGATACCACCTTCGAAATGTAATGGCATTATTTTTATAGTTGTATTGTTTTCAATAAAGCACAAAGCTACACAAAGGGATATCTGTGCTCTGCCTACCCCTGGTATCGAAACCCAGTTTTTAATGTTGTAAGTCCGCAGACATACCGCTGTGCCACCATTTTGTTAGTCGCAATACTTAATCTTCTTCAATATTTCTATATCTTCCAACAGAGGGTGTTGCTAGATAATTTCTCTGAGCTTGTGCTATTACTTTTTTCTATTCTCATCAGTTAAGGAAAGGATAAGAAACACCTTAAGACTGTTTTTTTTTTTTAAAGCTGTCACCAGGTGATGTGGATGACAAATTAAATCTGGGAAATTTAATCCTAGGTCAATAACCATGGAAGCAGTTGATTTTCTTAGTCATAAGGCTTGTAGCAGAAAGAAGCTCAAATGTTGTGTCTTATGTTCACATTCATCTGTTGAATTTGTATGTGTTTTAACCTAACATATATTTTATTGTTAAACAATGCTGTTCAGTATGTGTATCTGTGTATGCTTTCTTATAACAAGGCCACATCGGGCTAACTGCTGTCTCACGCTAGTACAGCGGTAAGTCTCCGGATTTACAACGCTAAAATCAAGGGTTCGATTCCCCTCGCTGAGTTCAGCAGATAACCTGATGTGGCTTTGCTACAAGAAAAACAAACAAGCTGAGTCCACAGGGGAATCGAATCTCTGGTTGTTATCCAGTGTATTCTCATGACTTCATTCTATCAGTAAAAATTTAAATTAATATTACAAAATTAATCCATTGAGAGTGGTTACTAGTTTTATCTATTGGAAACCTGGGAATGTAACAACATTTATTATTCAGTATTTGTTTTTTATCTTTTGTTTACACGTATTCATTCCTTGAATTATTTGTACTTTCGTTGAGGTTAAATTTGGACACTTGGAAAACTTGAAAATGGTAATTTGAAAACCACAGCCTCATACACTTGTGTGTCAGAGGACAGTGAAAACAATGTGTCCAAGTTTGTGAAGATTGCTGGGTCAGAGAACAGTGAACCCGCGACCCTCGAATTACTAGTCTGTGTAGCCACCTGGCTATTCCGGGCCCCACTAAATTATTAGATAGGATGTTGAGATACTGCCAGTGAGAGTTATAACTTAAATGTTGGTGAGTATTTAAATCGCAGGTTATCATACAGTCTATCAGATGATATAATCATGTTCAATTGTTATTATGTTAATAAATACGTTATGGTACTTTATGTATTAAAACCTCAGACATGAATTCGTTTATCTAAGTTGAATTACAAAGTGCTCTGCTGTCAGGCAGTAACAAAATAATCTGGTCAAGATGTCTATATGTGAAGTTGATTGCCGTGATCACTAGCACGTGCTAAATGAAATGCAACTGTATGGTGTAACCAATATTTTCGGTGTTGGTAAAATATGTTTGTTTTGAAAATGAAATAATCGTAAGTTCGTGAATACTTAACAGATGATCTGAAAGTAACTGGTCGGTTAAAGTACATAAAGAGAAGACTTGGTGTTGTAATTGATATTAGCAAAAAATGTGTTCACTTTGGCAAGATTTAAGTATTTAGTAACGAAATGAAATCATACATACCAAGAGAAGCCGCTGATAGTGGTTTGTGCCATAAGATTTCGTTGATTTTGATCTCAAGTACTTTTATGTGTTTACAGTTCTGTTGAATATTTACTAACATTTATTTTGTGTACAAACTGCAGTTTTTAACCACTTTGCTGCGGACTGTTAGTGCATGACTTAAGGCGTGTTTGAGTAACACCTGAATGGCGTGGCTTTTTGTTCCCTCAAGTTACTTTAAGTTTCTGTCAAAAGTTGTTAATGGAGTCTCCTGACCGGGAGATGGTGGTCGAGGCTTGTAAAGATACCAGCGTGATTCCAATTACTTGTGCAGGGACACAGGAGCACCGCACCAGATATTTTACCTCTCCTACTTCCGCACTAAACCCGGTGCTCTGTTTTTAACATCCAGACAATGGTGAAAGACTCACGTGACTGTTAATAGTAGCTATACAAACTCGCAGTAATTGTCGTCGCTAGGTAATGACCTAAAGAGGAGTATAACAAGATAAAGTACAAGCACTATTCGAAACTTATTAGACTGGGACTTCAACTGGCGCTTGTGTAAGCATGTATGTTGGAAAAAGTTGTTGTTTAAACTTCCATTACTTTTATAATAGAGCAGGTTTTTGTTGTAACTTTTCAATTGCAGCTTTCAACACATATTATACTCAGTGAACTTTTCCCTACGAAAGTTTATCACAGTTCCTTGACTTTACCTTTAGTTTACACATATTTGTTCTTTCCTAATTCATTATATTTGTTAACATTACTTCCAGGCCTTATGGTGTTTTTTATTGATACTGGTTTATGTTATTATCGTAGTTCTCAATTCTCACAACCAAAACATTTTACATAAGCTTAATTTAACCCACTTTAAAAGTAGTAAATGTAACAAGCATATATCATGTTATTGTTTGTTTTTCTATGTAAGTGTACTTGTATTTTGTATTTACGGGAAAACAACTGAGATAATCTGACGTATCGTAAATTACACGACAATGAATTGTCTTTTTTCATTATTATAGTGGAATTTCTTTTACTAATCAAATCAAGGTTTCCTGACAGTGAATTCATTGATTAAACCTTTTCAAAAACACCTACTGACAGAAGAAATTAACTGGAAACGACACATCCTGCTTATCAAACAAGATTAACGTGAAAAATGGGGCTGTGTGTGTTGAAAGTATCTCCTCATTCACGAATCTAAGATATCCACCTATCCCAACCCCCACAACAGTGGCACCCCAGAACCGTCCCTAATCACGATTAAATTATTTACTTTTACTCATATGTCCATTATATTTTCCAGATGACGACAAAACTGCTCTTAATGAGCATAGTAAAAACATCAAAATATCTTTAAAAAGCCTCAAGTCACTGAAACTTGATGTGACTTCATTTTGCTGAACATTTATGAGGTTGGTATTTTGTTAATTTTGCTTGCTTTCGTATTTTTTTATTTATAAATGATGGTAAGTCGTGAAGAATACAAAACTAATTATGGCACATTTGAAACGACTGAAAAGTTCATCATTCCGAAGTTTGTTTAAAATATATCTGAAACCATTTTTCGTGGGATGACCTGCATTTACTGCTAAATTTCTTATTAACGAAATATCAAATGATTAATTAATCCTTGTAAGCAGGTAAGGATCACATACTGTAACTTTCTTTCTTAAGTTCTAAGCTACTCTGTATGGACTTCTAAAAGGTTTGGGTATCCAAAAAAGAAATATTAAAACTGTATTTGGGGCAACTAGAATTCTAGGCTAGTAGCTAAAATATCAGAACACACGATAGGTGTCGTGTGGCCAAAACAACCCACAAGTAATTTTTATTTTCTGCAGCTAGAACTGTAGTAATCCAAACTAATAAATATTTTCAGTGGATGTGCCCTTCTGAGCCCTTACTTTGCATACAAAATTTCAAAGCAACTCATAATAAGTAAACAAGATGTGACATCTCCAATTTTGATTGAATTTCTACCATTTTACGCACCGATAATTCGGAAATTTTATTTGATAAAAAAACATACTTAACTTACATGGACTATTTTTCAAATTTGGAACACTGATAGATCTTTATAATATACAATCAGGTGTCAAATTTGGTCTAACTATAAATCGCATGTAAAAGGGTATTAAACAAAAACTACTCAATTTTAATCAAAATTTTTGCGCACGCCTACCTAGAAAATCTATTAAGCTATGAAGCTGAACTTTTTACTACAGCTTCACTTAAGAGCAAAGTTGGACCGTTTTTAGTTTTTGTCATTCAGTTTATTAAAAACGGGTGATATAGCGCAGCAAAACTATAGGGTAAAAGCATGTACAAATACATAAGTGTTGGCTATACCAAGCAAATTGGATTTGCAGTTTCTAGATTCATGTTTTTAAAAGAATCATAAGGGTTGTCGGTTACAATTTATTATCCACTGCCAACTTGTAAGCACACATTCGCTAAATTTTATGAAGTTCTTCTAAATAACGTTTAGCGTCACGTGATATTAACTTAAGTAATTAGCCCATGTAGTGATGTTTGATACAACTGTACCAAGTGCATTCGAGTAATGATAAGAAACTGTTTATCTAATTTTATGGCATATAAAAGAAATTATTAGCACTGTTTTATAGAGATAAAATAATAGTATATATACTTAAAAAACTGGTTGGTTCTGTTTGTTTAAACTAATATCGTTGCGATCCTAAAGCTAATGTTATTTACTATCGAATGTCACTTTATTACTTGCTGTGGTTTGTTGGTGTGTATTGACAAAAAGTCGTGATAACTAATCAGAAACGCTTTAGGTGGTAAAACAGTTATGGCCAAGAAAAGATTAACCGTGCAAGTTAAAGGAATGAATCAAAACTGAAACCCAAACTGATAGCTACATTTATAGCACTGAGAAGAACTATACAGAAGATATTAATTTTTCAGTTAGCTAGGTCGCGGTTTTTATTCAACTCGGGGCATGATGGTCGGTAAACATGTTGTTTTGGCTGCACGAGACATTTACGACTTTGTGTTTCGATCTGTTGACTTCTAGTGATAAACAATTCCTATATGTGAGACTTTTTTGTACATTCGTCGGCATACACCGTGTATGTGAGAAGTAGATAAAATAAAGACATCAAACTATTGATCATAAAAGGTTAGTAAGTAGTTTTATTTCGGAAAATAGATATTTCATCTCTGACAATGACAACAATTTAAAGATTTGTCTATTTTGTAGTATTTCAACAGATTTTATTGCATTTATAAGGCATAATATAGTGCATAAAATGATCGAACCATCATAAGAAAGCTGGGTGTGGCCTATTTAGGGTGCTGGATTGTCAGTATGAGGAATCACAGTTCGCGATTCGTTGTCATTTCGGGTCTGTAGGTGTGTCAGAGTGAAGATCGAATCGTACTATTTCGTAAGAGTAGCTCAATAGCTGGTGGTGTATGCTGTTAATATATAGTTTCATTTCCTCCGAACCAGGGATCCTCAAACTATGGTATGTCGGGCTATTGTCGGTTGTACGAGTAAGAATTAATGTAAATAATATAAAATCTGTAATAATCCTAATCTGAACTTCACGTGTATACAGACTACTCTCTTCACTTCATAGACTCGCCGATGTTTTCTTTACTTCATACTGGCAAGAATTGCATCATATATTCTTCAATTATGTTAGAAAATAGATATATCCTTCCCATTAATGGGTAAGTGTTGAAAACATACATTTTTGCTGCTAAACGTTTTTGTGTTTTTTAATTACGCCTAAGTTTGTCCTACAAAAATACGTTTGATCAAAAAAGTGGTAAACAACTCTGAATTTTTTTAAGAACCACTGATCTAATCTGTTAGATTAAGGGACGGTTAGTGCACGTAGTCCTTATGTAGCTTTGCGTAAATTTATGAGACGAACGAAAGAGATATAGAATACCTTAAGTTGTTGTTATTTGTTATGAAGTACAAAGCTACACAAAGGGTTATCTGTGCTCTGCCCACCACAGATATCGAAACTGTTTCAAGCAGAAAAAAGTCCGCAGATGAATCACTGTGCCACAAGGAAGCGAATACTTTAAAAGAAACAATTTTTAATTTATGTATTTCTGTGTATTTGAAGGCAAAGAAAAAAAGAAATACTTTAGTTTTGTCTTTCCTATCAAAAATTCATGTAAAATTTTAAAGGGATTCCAAAAAAAGCATTCGTTGAACGTATATAGTCAATGGTAAATGTGACTTCGAAAATCCGTGTGATGCCACAAAATATTCCCATACCAAAAGTTCTATTCAAGATAGCGTTAGTGACCGTTGTAAGTTTGTGTCAGCTAAATAATTGTATTTACATAATTTAAAGTATCCTGTCTTACACTGCTAAATTAGGGATGACTAGAGCAGATAGTCCTTAAGCAGCTTTGCGCGAAATTCAAAACAAACAAACAAGTTTATTTCTACTAGTGACAGCAGAAAACGGCGAATTTCAGTATCATACATTTTATAGTCACATTGCACATAAAATGACGACGAAACGTAAAGAACCTTCAATCATTAACGGCCTTTCTTTCAGTAAAATAAACCTCATTACCACCCGCTATGACAAAAGAAACTATATAGTAAGATCAACAGATCTGTTTATGTTCCAGAAAATGCATGGTATTTTAAAGAACCTAAATTTTCTTATCTCTTACCTTCTAACGTGAAGAAAAAATACAAAAAAATCCCGAGAGACGTAGAACAAAGATTATATCTGTGAAATTGTTTTAGAGTCTATTTATCTCACTGGCTTTTGGCTCGGAGTTACGTGTGGTCCCTCACGTCCTTTAATAGCCAGGTGGGTTATGGCTTTCGACTCGTAATCTGAGGGTCGCGGGTTCGAATCTGGGTCGCACTAACCATACTCGCCCTTTCAGCCGTGGGGACATTATAATGTTACAGTCAATCCCATTATTCGTTGGTTAAAGAGTAGCCCAAGAGTTGGCGGTGGGTAGTGATGACTAGCTGTCTTCCCTCTAGGCTTACACTGCTAAGTTAGGGACGGCTAGCGCAGATAGTCCTTGAGTAGCTTTGCGCGAAAAAATTCAAAAGATCCTCACATCCTTTATGTGTGTGTGTGTGTTCTACTTTAGGTGAGCAGTTTGTTTCTTCTGTGACCAACTAACAGATGTGTATATATATCCTACTTTAGGTAAGCAGTTTGTGTCTTCTGTGACCAAGTAACAGATATATATATATCCTACTTTAGGTAAGCAGTTTGTGTCTTATGTGACCAACTAACAGATGTGTATATATATATATCCTACTTTAGGTAAACAGTTTGTGTCTTCTGTGACCAACTAACAGATGTATATATATATATCCTACCTTAGATAAGCAATTTGTGTCTTCTGTGACCAACTAACAGATGTATATATATATCTTACTTTAGGTAAGCAGTTTGTGTCTTCTGTGACCAACTAACAGACTTCTTTAACTTCGTTCTACTTCAAAACCACTTTGTGACCAATCACTTTACCAGTTTTAATTCTTTCAAGAGAAAAGCTTGTCACCTATCTCTGAACTTTTAAAGAATAATACAGTTGCTAACAGTCTGCTAAATTCCAAATTAAAGACCACGTGAGCTATTATAAATAATCATCTTTGTATACAGATAGATGGAAACGGTTACCAACATCAGCTGAGCTGTGTGTGTCATAAGATAGGACAAAACTATATAAAGTATTTTGGTGATTTTTTTATTTCTTGTACTTTTTCCTTCACAAGCGTTCGGCCTTAATACCAGAATCTTTGAAAGATAAATTTTTAATGTGTGTCGTACTGAGTTCTACTAAGCGCAAATGCTTCTGCTAATAGAATATTGGAAACTTCCAAAGCATAGTCCCTCTAGTGGTAGCATAAATCTTCGAATTATTACAAGATACTAAGATATTAATTATTATAGGGTAAAACTTGTGACGACGATGCTTTGCGTGTTACATTTTTAACTGATCCGATGAATTATAATAGTGTTAAGCGAAAGGCTTCGTCAACAGTAGCGTGTTATACATAACGTATATAATTGAAAAGTTATTAACTTCTCTTTACTTGGAAATCTGTAGTATAAAGCCAGTAAAATATATTTATTTAAAAATATTATTATCAGTCTTATTGTGATGTCATACAAAAAACAACAGCAAAATTTACTGATCAACAGGAACAAAAACTATCTACACAAAGTTATTACCAATGAATAATTAAAACTAAAATTTATGGAAAACTATTGTGCTAACTAATTCATTTAATATGAAACGATATTGTCAGACTAAGGAAATAAAAACAAGGGAAATACTTGAGAAAAATAATTTCTTTATGTCAACGTCAATTGTTTAAGGTTGCGACTAAGAAATTGCTTGATATTTTTTAAATAACGACAACCAGTAAGAATTGAAAGAACAACCTGTGTGGCTAAGATAATTTATACTTAAATTTTTATTCTGTTTAGCTTTGCTCTTGTTTCGTCTCCACCATCGTATATAAATTTATACTGTGTTTTTTCTCGATCGTGTGATGCTACCACTGAAGTCGCTGTGATGTGGGATATCTTCTTGATGTTCTTTTATCTCGATATTAATATATGAGCTTTCTCGGATATGCTCTTTCTCTTGTGACACATTATTGATTACTATTTTTGTTGTATTTTTCTAATCAGTCATTCCTCTCTTTATTTTCTTCTGTTCGTAATTAAGTACAGGTGTGTGTGTGTGTTTTCTTTTAGCAAATTTATATCGCGTTATTTGCTGATTCTACCCACGAGAATCAAACGCCTGATTTTAGCGTTGTAAATTAGTAGACTTACCACTGTACCAGCTGGCGACAGGTATTAGTAAATATCCAGATATCTATATGAAACCACTATTATACTCTGGACTCTGGGATTGTTTTTTTTTTTTAAACTACTTACCAGAGGAAAGGCAGTCAGTAATACCCAGCTTAAAACACTTCATGTCTTCGTCTGTATCCTTACATAGGAAACATGACAACCTTTCGAGAAGGTTTAACGTTAATGCTGTTGGTCAATGATTTCTTCTTTAGAGTTTTGTATAAGCTCGTTTGTTGAATTTCGCGCGAAACTATACGAGGTTTATCTGGGTTACTCGTTCATAATTTTGAAGTGGTAAATTGGAGAAGACGGTTTGTCAACACCACCCATCAGCAACTCTTGGACTGCTCTTGTCTGACCTAACTATGGTATTTGACCGTCACTCTTGTAACACACCTACAACCCAAAGTATTAGGTATAATTTGTTGTTTTTTTGTATGTTTTTTGGTTATTTTTAGGGTTTTTGTTTGTGGTAATAGAATACGAACCACGAAACCTCAGTGTAACGATCCAGTACGCTAACCTTTGGGGCGTTGACAGTTTATGCGCTGATAATGAAAACTCACACGTGGAAGGATCGGTGTTAGAGCGAAATCTTGTGAAAAACAAAACTTTATTCAAGTATATGTTATTATAAAGCTAAATAAACTTGGGTCACATTCTAATCACCCTTAAATGGCACTCAATAATGTATCTCAATTTTCCAATGTCACTGAAAACAATAGTAAACAGTTCTGTGAGGAGGTTGTGATTTTGAATTAAGCACAAAGCTATACAATGGGCTATCTGTGCTCTGCCCATCATGGAAGTCGAAACCCGGTTTCTAACGGTGTGAATCCGAAGACATACCGCTATGCCGCTGGGGGTGTGAAGTGAGGCAAACACAACTTAATCGTGTTTGTTTTAACCTAAAATGACTAATATTAACGAATAACGAAAAGTGGAAAATAGCCGTTGATATCAACAATAAATTTTATGACCTTTGTTTAAGCCTACTTACTGCGTTATTTGGTAAATTGTATTTTTAAATGTCTGAAAAATATTAGAAATATTTAGACTTTCATTAGAAATAAATATTTTTCAGTACTTTAAGTAAGAATATTTAAACAAATGTTATACAGCAATGAATTTCTCCCTTCTTTGTTTTGGATTAATGTAAATAAAACATTTTGCTTCTTTCATTGCATTCAACATAATATTTCGTTTTAAGCTAATCGGTGTAATATATTTTAATTTCCCGTAGGTTTAATATAAAAATAAAGATTCCAAGTCAAGCGCCCTAGCCATATGGTCATAGCCGGCCGCTAGGAAGTGATAAGAAGAAATAATTCTCAAGGTTGCCATAAAATAAGGCTTTAAGTCAAACTTAAAGTATAAAATCCAAAAACATTATGAGTCACTAATAGGTTGTGTCTGCTTGGACAGTGTTCATTTCTAACAAACTTTCACATTTCAGTGATTTTGTTTTTCTCCTCCGCTTTCGACACTCTGTCAGGGTCTGTACCTTGGGTTCTATATAAAATTCTCGCTTAAAAGTACCTTCATTACCAGAATAGTCTTTTATGGATCGAAATCGGTCCAGTCTGAATTCAGGTATTAATGGAGTGCACGTTACAAGCTAACTAGAGAGACGATTAATTTATATAGTTGAAATCGGATATTTGCTGAAAGACATTTTAAACCAACTGAATAACCACAGAGAAATCCACTGAATTTGTTCTTGAGCAGATAAATGAATGCATTTTTCAAACACGTAAACAATTATCCATAAAGTCGAAAACAAAATTATTGGTTGAGGACCACCACCAATGAATAAATAAAAATATTTTCTAAGTTTGCGTAACACTACAAAAAGGCCTTGAAGTGTTTAGTTAGTTTTACAAAGAAGAAAATCTTTATTTAACTGAATTACAGATCGCATTTTTCTATTTGCAATGTAAGACAGATACTACGCCTAAACAAAACTGTAAGTTTGATTTTTATATAACAGTACTGCGTATTCGTACATAGTAGTATAATCACCTCTAATATTTGATTTTATTTTTGTTGCTTCTTATTTCACAACTAAATAAAGAAAAAAAATATTTACGTTATCACACTGTCATTACTGACCAAGTAATTAATGTATCAAGTTGCCTGTAGCATGATCTGAGGTTCGAGACCTGTCATTATTGAACACATTTCTATACATTTCCGATGTGAGGGTGGTATTCAATCTCATTATTCATTCAAATAGCCGGTCACAGTCCTTATGGTGGTAATAGCTGTCTGTTTTTCTCTTGCCAAAAGTTCATTCGCTATTTCTGAAACATGGGACCTCTGACTTAGCCATTTGTTTTATGGCTGCACGAGGTGGAAGAGTTCAATGGCAATGAAAGCATGAAAGAAAATATTTAATTAGAGATTTCTTATACACTATAGCAGATTACAAAATCAATGTCTACTTGTATTTCATACTGCTCTTACTAGGAGCCATAGAATGTAAAAATAAAAATGTATTTACATAAAGAATAATAACGAAGTCAGAGTGTGTGTGTGTTTTTATATAGCAAATTCACATCAGACTATCTGCTGAGTCCACCAAGGGGAATCCAAACTCTGATTTTAGCATTGTAAATCTGTAGACTTACCGCTGTACCAGCGGGGGGACATGAAGGCAGAACAATCACAATTGCGAAATTTGATACATAAGTTGTGTTGTCACCGCCATTAGTAAATTTTGTATTATATCTTTCATCTCTAAATATTCGCATACAACCTAAACATTTTAGTTGAATCGGTTAAAGATAGTGAAATAGGTGTCAAAGTTTATATTGTCTTATTGCCTTTTTAACAGGGGGTAATAAGAACTGGCTGAGACTACTTTCTAAAATCATTATGATAAGCATACGTCGGGATTTGTGTAACAAATTAAGTTTTTCCTCTCATCGGCGTGATATTAAATATATATATAAAACTTTGTTCGTTTTATTTATACCGAAGGAGATACATATATATTTTAACTTAGAAGAGTATGGTAGCAAGTTTAGCTATTTTTAACAGTGAATTTTTCATACCTTTACACGTAGGTAATGTTTTCAGATATATGAACTTTTAAATCGAAAAAAAGGACCAAAAATGTGTTTATGACTTTATCGATACCCATATTCGTGTTTGTTATGTTACTGCAAAGCTGCACAATGGACTAACTGCGTAATGTCCATACTGCGTAATGTGGGCTAAAAATACCAAAAGCGATTTCGATACACAGATGACTGACTGTGTAGATTTTGTTATTAAGAATAAATAAACATTTTAATTTTTTGCAGAAAAAACTTTGAATATTTATACATATTTAGGCTTAAATAAAAAAACACCTTATCATTATGTTAATGACTGTTTTTGACAATAACTCTTCATACGTAGGACACTTGAGATTTTATGTAACAGCAAAAGTAAGTACGAACTCTTGGTACTTAAGTTGGTAAAATATATATCATATACATTGTCTTGTGTTTGTTTGTTTTTGAATTTCGCGCAGAGCTACACTAGGGCTATCTGCACTAGCCATCCCTAATTTTGCAGTATAAGACTAGTGAGAAGGCAGCTTGTCATCATCACCCACCGCCAACTCTTGGGCTACTCTTTTACCAACGAATAGTGGGATTGACCGTGACATAATGACGCCCCCCACGGCTGAAAGAGCGAGCATGTTTGGTGCGACCAGAATTCGAACCCGCGACCCACGGATTAAGAATCGAACGCCTTATCCCACTTGGCCATGCCTGGCCTTAAACAAAGGAAGCAGAATTTTGCGTACAAATATCAGTAAGTAAAAAAAAATCACTTCACTATTGTTTCAATTGCTCTGTTATATGTGAGGTGTTAATTTAGCCAATTCTGTTTCAGAATGGTATAGTAAAGTATGGATCTTAATAATCGACACAATTCAGAAAATAGAAGACTTAAAGCTTCTCCAGGTGTTCTGAATTGTGTTACCTTCATTTGAATTAATTCCTCAGTGATCCAATGCACTGAAATATCTACCATTAAATAAGTTTTAACCCACATTGTAAAGTAGCTAACAGAAATACATATATATATCAGTGACCATTATAATTCTCCAGTAAAATAATCAGAGATATGTACAATTATTATTTGTAATGGGAAGCATTCAATTCTTTGCCCCAGTTCTTCCTAGTATGGCCAGCTTGTCATCTGAGCAGTACGTAAGGTATAATATTTACATCACCATAAGGAATCTAAATGGAAACTTCTTCTACGCATTGGCTGTTACGCGTGAAAGACTTTTGTGTCTTACAGTTCTGTCATTACTCCAAGTACAAAAAAAAAAGAAAAAAAGATTGTCTTAAGCCCTCCGGATAATCAGGTGTGCCATAGTTAGGTTTCATGTTTGTGTCGGTCATAAGAGTAGTATAGTGTCTTATTTTCCAATTTAAGCTGTTCACACACGTGCCAGAGGTTTCATGTTCTAATGCTGTTCTCTCGGACTTAATGTATATACACAGTACTTAAACCAAATATGTGTCTTACCTAAACTCCTGCATTGTCCTTCAATGTAATCCATTCTTATTTTGACTTGTATTGCCTGTGTGGTTTGTTACCATTGCTATATGGTATCTTGGATTAATTCTCATCATTTGGTATTCTTACCATACCGCTGTACCAGCTGGTGATCTACAGTAAAGTCGTATCTCCTAAATATTGAAGTTTAACGTGTAATTACACCTTCAAAGTTATTGAAGGTTGTAAAGCACTTCAATAATACAAAATCTACTGTAAGATTTACTTCTTTACTATAATAATAGTGATAGTAATGCTTGGCAACTATTACAAATACAAGCGGTCCTATGTTTGTTCGTATTTTCACATGCGATAGTGACATTTAGGAGATATCGACGAATGCTTCTCACCTTCCTGCATTAAAAACAATTGATCCAATAACACCATCACTTATGGACAGGTAGTTGGGGCACTTGACTTGTAATCCGAGGGTCGCGGGTTCGAATCCCCGTCACACTAAACATGCTCGCCCTTTCAGCCGTGGTGGCGTTATAAAGTGATGATCAAATCCACTATTTGTTGATTAAAGAGTAGCCCAAGAGTTGGCGATGGGCGGTGATGATTAGCTGCCTTCCCTCTAGTCTTACACTGTTAAATTAGGGATGGCTAGCAGGGATAACCCTCTTCTAGCTTTTCGCGAAATTCAAAAACAAACAACAAACACAATCACTAGCATCTGAATCACAATCTTGCTTGAAACAAATCGCCACTGGAGCCTGTACTGAAGCACGTATGGTCCTCCTATTGCATTAATAGCTCGTCATTGGCAAAAGAGGCTCCTTATCGATCGTAAACACATTTTGCTGTAATTTAACATTTGATGGTAGTTGTGATATTGAAACTTCATGTTTGTGGTTTTAAGCGAACGAAACATTATGGACTAGATGCGTGTGTCCGTGGAAATTTTACCACATTGGTTGCTGCAGTTGGCTTCTTTTCCTCCGTTTGTATTTTGTGCATGAATCTCGAGCTATAATCTCTACGTCTCATCATTTGACATTCTGACCATGCTGCTGTACCAGCTGGTGATCTACAGCAAAATATTAAAAAAATCCCCAATCTTAACTGAGCTTACTTAGCAGCCCTCCACAAAATCTCCAATAAAGACATTCTTAAACTCACCCTTGCCGTTGCAAGATATGCTTTCCTATTCATTTGAGAAATATCAATTTAGTTTTTGTGGATATCCTATTTTCCTGTTTAAACTGTGCATATTCTCTGTTAGATTGAACCAATGCTGAAATTCAGTTACTTAAGATCTTCGTTTACAAATGCTCTACAATTTTAAGCAATGTATCATCCAAACTTGGAACCACAAATGCCACTGTCTATCTCTAAGCCTAAAGATATCACCTAGTTACTTTTGATTTATTTCAGCAAACGGTACATTTGAAGCTTAACAGGTTACTCTTAACTTTTGGCATCAGAACAGGGGCTGGTAGTTAGAATACTCATTGACTAATGCTAACTCTGTGGGCTTGGTGACCCTTGTACTATATATGGTTTCAAATAGTGCTTGGTGTACTTATATTCAAGGTGAATGTTGAAGAATTATGTCAAATTCAAATAGAAAGTGTAATTTGATAGCTAACAACGTGAAACAAAAATGTTCTTTGCTATTATAAAAAAATGTAACTGCTTGTCAGTTATTTAACAAAGTTGATTCTAAAAATCATGTTGAAAATTACTGATCAACTCTAGTTATGATAGATTTATTCAAAATATTATCATATATTGAAAAATATCTTCCTTTGAAAACTACTTATTCATTGAAAATTGCGTTAAAGAATATTTAAAACTTTAAATAATGTCAATACGAGTTTAAAAAAGCAATGAGTATAATACTATTATGTTGCGAAAATATATTTATGTTATGTTCAAAACTTTCATCATAGTATTATTTTTTGTTACAAAACAGTGGCGGATCCAGAGTTGATCGAAAATGAGGGTTCAACAACAGGACGCAAAGGGACCCACGAGCGCTTATTGGGTGGGAGTTCGAAGCATATACTGGCTTCCCTAGCTTTTGGTTAGGATTCGTTTGCATACGATCGAAAGAATTAAATTACCAAGTGAATGCATGATGAGTTTGCAAATACAAGATAAGGATATTTGTACATAAAACAATTATTGTTACCACTGCAAGTTAACTGTTTGACTTGTTGCGCCTTTTGTGTGTGTTCTCAGTTTCAAGCCGTAAAAACAGCAGCAATCTTTCATCATCACAGGACTCCGTTGTTCTTGATATTGCTGTTCCATTGTAGAAATATTTTGGTGAAAGTGCTTGGTGGAAATATATTAAACGGGGCGTAAAAAGTGCATCTTTGTGACGTCATCATTTTCCTGTAGTGCTAAAACGTATGATCAACCATCTCTCTGATTTACTCAGAAAATTTTAACAACCAATTTGAATGACTACCAGGCAGAAAGTTCTTCTTGATTGAGTAAAATGTTTCAAAATCGCCATCCGTCAGATTAGTGAATTTTCGGTCCAACAGATATAATTCATTTCATTTTTGTTTCACACTGATTTTGGAAACTTGTAACACAGACATATGAAACCATTACTATCTTTGTTTATTCCTTTTACAAAATTCTTTATGAGTTTCGGTTTAATATGAAGTGAAAACAGAAACACAGTTTGAGGACTCATTAAAGATTGATATTCGATATCATGCTTCCCTGGTGTGTAATTTTTTCACTGATATTCCTTTTTTTAAACGATTTTTTTATAATTTGGTATTCCACAGATATAAAAAAAAAAAAAAAACTTTGGCATACCCACTCTGCAGGCCGGCAGGAGTGCAAGACATTTTAAATCATAACCTATTATGATCATAATAATCAGCTATTGTTTTCTTTTGTTCATGTTGTAAATATGAAAAAAATTATCAAATCATAACCTATTATGATCTTATATGATGACCTCAAGTATCGTCTGCATGTTTTGATAAATTTCTTTCATATTTACAACATGAACAAAAGAAATCAATGGCTTAGTGTTCCCAATGTACAAAAATATAGCTTTCACACTAGCTATAAATGAATCAATAAAAATACTCCATTCTTCAGTACCTATTTTTTTTCACTAGCGCATCAACACCTGTACAGAAATAGGAAGTATCTTGCACGTTGTACTAAGAAGTAAGGCTTTGATAACGACTTTGGTAAATTGAAACTATTGTTTCTGGAGCTAATAAATTCTATTGCTGTGAACGAGAGACAAGAAGTTTTCCACACTGCTTTAGTAGAGAAACGTCACGAAACAGATCATCCTTGTGTGATCAGATGAGGCATTTTGCGTTGTCACAGGAATAGGATAACTAGATGAAGATGGTTCATTATGTTCCTCTCGGGATAACACTTCTCTTCCAAATTCTCTGATGGTTATGGTACTTGAGGAAAATCCCTATGAGGTTCTGATTTCATTGCAGGTCCAGTATGTGGATATTTAATGCATTGTATAATTTTGCCTGAACATCTAGAACATGTAAAAATAAGTTGGATAATCCTTGGGTTCATATTACATTACGGGAGCTGCAAATGGCATCCTTGCTTTCTTATTATTCAGTTACTATGTTAAACAAGATATACAAACTGTACAACACACACGTGGAGCCCAGTTTTTTTTCTTGGTCACCAGTTTTACTCCAAAAATAGTGGTGTCAAGCTAACTTTATTTTGTGCGTGATGTTTCTGTTCATAAAACTGTAATATATTTTCCACAAATGCTACAAATGTTTGGGGGATTTTTTTGCACTTTCACACTTTGCTGGAACTGGAGGCAGCCAGCATTTCAAATGAGTTTTTATAAAATAATTGATGTTTACAGAAGTAGTGTTCAAATATTTTTAAAACAATTTTTTTTTTTATAATTTAATTGTATCGCAGGTACAATGTGAGGAAGAAGAAGATAGGAGTTAGTTTTGACTGTACACAGAGTGAGCCAAAGTGACTGATTAAATAAATGAGTCAACTGACAGAGAGGCGTCTGACTCCGCCCATTTTATGCTAAATTTAGAGCAGGGGTTTCCAACTTAAGAGTGCCCGCAGGCCACAACTATATTCACGAGTCTAGTGGCGGGCGGCATTATATTTTTGTCAAATTAGTGTTTGTTGGTGTATTACGTAATGCAAAATAAAGAGTAAATAGATCCATGTTAGGGTTAATTTATGTCCTTTCAACATGGTAAAATGAGTTACGATTGGAGAAGGAGTAAATCTGAATGTGACTTACTTCGCGTTATATGATATTTGAACGGGCACATTTGTGAAAAAAGATGTATTTCACTGTGAAAATAAAAGGAAAATGTAATTTAAACATGTTCAGTTACGTAATAAATAAATTTAATAAAACATGCTTCATATAACAGAAACTAGAATAGCAAACAGAGGGAGTATATAGCTGAGCGAGTCCACTATGTTTAGCAGGGGGGATGATTGTGTAATAGACCGAGGTGTATGTGATATAAGTTAAAAGCTATTACCCTTAAGTTATTACTGTAAAATTGCAGAGGCATAAATAATAAACAAATAGGTGCACATAAAATGGCCCGGCATGGCCTAGCGCGTTAAGGAGTGCGCTTCGTAATCTGAGGGTCACGGGTTCGCGCCCGAGTCGCGCCAAACATGCTCGTCCTCCCAGCCGTGGTGGCGTTATAATGTGACGGTCAATCCCACTATTCGTTGGTACAAGAATAGCTCAAGAGTTTCGTTGGTTCGGTTCAAGAGTTGGCGGTGGGTGGTGATGACTAGCTGCCTTCCCTCTAGTTTTACATTACTAAATTAGGGACGGCTCGGTGCAGTGGGCTAACGACCTACTCACTTAAATACCTGTTCATGGAACCGCAGTGTTTGCGATCCTATGTTCCTTGACGGAAATAAACTTTAAAATTTCATTAGTGAATGTCAGTTGGAGCTTTCATGCATTTTTACCTCGTAAGTTAGACTTTTTCATTTATTCACTACAAAAAAAATATTATAAAAGTAGGTTATTTTTCAATAGACCTTTGCGGGCCACACAAAACCATGCCGCGGATCACATGCGGCCCGCGTGCCGCCTGTTGGAAATTCCTTGTCTAGAGACTTCTCGAATGTTCTAGTAAAATGAGCACGTGAGGGTTTCGTGATTCCCGGGCGGAAGAGACGAACATGGGCTTGAAGTAACAATAACATTGAGAACAAATAACACATATGAACAATATATTTGTTACTTTTACATCAATACAATACAGCCAATGCCTGAAGTTATCAAAAATGTATGCATTAACCCATTAAACTGTCCAAGTAAACTTAATTTCGGAGCAAAAACCTATTGTACTGAGATGATTATGTGGTATTTCACATACTCCTAATAAAATATTGGGATGTGACAGTTACTCAAAATTTTAAGAGGATGCGCAGCTTCTGACTACATTTTTAATATCAGCGCTGTCAAATTACCCAGAATCACTTGAGTTTTCTAAATTAGCAGATTTTATGTTGTTCGGAGTAATCATGGGACAAATTAGGGACGTAATTCTAATTTTTTCGACCAATTTAATTTCATAACATGTTACTTAATTTCTGAAACAGTATCTTCATACTGATTAATATGTTATGCAAGGAATGGTTTGTGAACCACCAAAAAAGATAACCTATACATAGACAAGTGTTATCAATTCTGATAGAACGTCACATTTTAAATATAATGTCTTTTTTAAAGTTTTGCTACGTATACATTTCATTTTTTCATTGTGTCTATTAGATAAAATTTGTAAAAGAAGTGTTTATGACATATACTTTCTTCAACAGATATTTGTCTTTATATTTATGACACGCAAAACTTTTCACATCACTCAAGTCATTTATTAATATTTGAGTTTGTTTGCTTGCTGAATTTCGCATAAAGCTACTTGAGGGTTATCTGCTTTAGCCATCCTTAAATGAAAAGCGATATACTAGGAAGAGCACTGTTAATCAGCACTGCCCTTTGCCAGCTCTTTTGCACCAACAATTAAACAGTAAGATTGACCGTCAACTTATAACGTCCCACAATTGAAGAGGTGAGTATATTCGGTGATGGGTTCGAACACGCGATTCATAGAACTCGTGTCGAGCGCTCTAAACAATAGGCCATTCTGGATCGTTAACACTTAAAAGTACATGATGTTTATTTATTGTATCTTAAATAAATAATGTGATACACTAGCAACAAATGAATATTTTCTGATATAGCATAAAAATGAACATTTAAATCCACACTTTTAATTTTTCAGAAAATTATCTGTTTTTCAGTGAAACTCTCGGCAGGTTGACGACCTCCAACAATGCTGATAGCAACTTATTGCATACGTCATCCTGTAAAAGTATAACTGTTTTAACAAGATCCTTGTCTTTCCCTTTTCAAATGTTATCTTCAGGAGAGGGAAAAATATTGCATCACCCAATTTATTTCACACTTTTCTTGGTTTCTCTTTTGTATTTTCAATACTGTGCATTGTGTAAGTGTCAGAGCTAGTGTAAAATGGTTATGGACATACTGTGGTGAAACTTAACTCATATTTTGCTCATTCAAACTAAAAACTCGTGACAAACGCATTACAATAGTTAGCAAATGGGATTTTTTTTTCTGAGTAAGAAAATCTAGATTTAAAGAAAATACCACGAAATTAGCTAAAACGAAATGGTCACAGAGTCTGTTTTTTTTATTATTTGACTGTTGTACCTCTGGCCTTGATAACTGATGGCATTACCACGGCATTGAGTGCACAAAAGAATGAATGTAGACAGATGTGAGTTCGTGGTGTCACAGTGTAGTGTCTTGATCCTCTCACTTCGAAGACAGTTCTTCACCTGAGGCAATGAAATAAAACGTAAGATATAATTTTAATAACTGTAGGGTGAATTTTACTCGTTATTTCACGTCTATTGCATTGAGCGCTTGAATACTATCAGCTTTTTTAGTCCTTTGGCATGGAGCAGAGTCATCCAGGAATGTGTACTGGTCAATTTCACCAAAGTGGTCCTGATGTGTTGGCTCTAACTTAAACTCATGGATCTCAGTGTACTTGTTGGTATTTACAGTGTCTTTACCTAAGTTGAGCATTCCTCATATTGTTAGTGAGGAGGGGTTTCTTTATGTAGGCAGTTTAGAAAAATATCTCGAAAAATCAGTAATTTTGAAAATAAGTAGAGCCAGTCTGATCAATTTACAATGCCATTAAAAACGAATATTCATTATCCATAAGGTTACACGCACGTTTTTAGTTGTGATGTGTTATACTAAAGACTATTTTCCATTAGGTACTGTACTTTGTATATAGTTCATTTATTTCTTTGCATAGGCTTAGTTTTAGTAGAACTCGAAATTACTCAGCAAATTATAATGCCAAAACTTCCATTTTACTCTACTATAGTTATCTGAACTACCTAAACTACTCTTCCATGAAATCACGCTACCCTAGAATACCGCATCTCACATCAGATAAGTAATAGTCATTGTACAGCTATAAATAAATTTGAATAATACTATTCATGTGCACTTTAATTGTAAAAATGCATAGTTTGAAATGTCATCTCTCACACAAGCCACGCAAACTGAAAATGGGATTATATTATTTAATAATCTAGCAAGCCAAAATGTTTGCTATTCCTGAAAGTATTTTCACATTGTACGTCAATATAGCAAAGAATCTAAATCCACCGAATTTGTATGATAATCCCAAGAAATTACATTATTTAATATATATAAATGTATGACACTTCTATGAGTACTAATAAAAACCAAGAAGTCACAAAGAAAGGAACTTATAAATTTACGATGAAATATACGTGATGCAGTAGTAGTAGTATATATGTCTTAAACATTTTGGTCCATATCCTGATACCAAACTGCACTATAGATAACTCATTGAAAAACAAGAAGACCGCTAAACGTGTTAAGGTGAAAAATTGACCAAGTCAACCAAAATAAATAACTCCACATTCACTGGAAACTGTGAAACGTACTGGGAAATGAAAATGCATATCTGGTATGCAATTATTCTCTCAGGACCGAAGGTTGAAACACATACTGCTGAATTTCACAAATAGTAGCTTATAAAGGATTCATCACAGGAGTTACAGCTATAATACCTAAGACTCTGTTCTAATGGTGTCTTGGAAAAAAAACAGTCTGTGGTGATGACAATCTAAGCAATGTTTTGGATATGACAATAATTCTTATAATGAAGAATACTAAGGTGGAATTATGGCAAGGACCTCTTTTATCTTGCTTGAACTTGGTCTACTGCTAACACTTAATGAGCCAGAAGTGCCTTGTCTTATTGTAGCCTCTAGTTTAGTGTTGTACTATCCCTAAAATGAAGGAAGTATGTTTATAAAGACTATAGCTGCTTCAGCATGGTGATATACCATGTTATAATATATATCTTGAGCAGTGGTAATTAAGATACAAATTACAAAGAATCTACATAGAATATTTTGCTCATGCAGTGGGTAATCTGATTTGGTCACTTATGTAGAAACTAGTTTATGAAGTTTGCGGTCCCATCTCGTTTCTTTCCACCTGGACTTGGACTCTGCTTGTATAGTAAACATACAGTGGTTAAATTATCTGTTGTCACTGGGCGGCACAGTTGAATTTCATCAAACACAAGACCCAAGAAGGTCTTGGGAGATAAGAACACCCACAGGTGCAAAAGGCATATTATCTACATACCATATACATATGATTACGTGTAAAGCCTGTAAGAAAGTGGCTTTTCACATCAAGGAATTGTAACTGGGCCATTACAACTTCAAACCTATACTTCTAGCTGAGATTCTGAATATAATTCTGTTTTGCTGTTGCCTGTAACCTATTACTTCATCGGAGGAGATTTCGAAATCTATATTTCCAACCACTGTCACCAACCATTCTACACTGTAAAAGCTCTCTATATTAAAGAACAACTACCAAGAGCAGGCTAATAAATAGACAAGGAAAATGGCACGCTATAACAGTGAACAAGCCTAGCTATGGATGTAAGCAGAGATCCTGTCTCAGCTAAAGGAAGAAATGCAAGAATTATGAAGTAAACTGACACAGACTTGTAAAGAATTAGCAAAGCCCAAACACAGTCTAATAAATGACGAGTGTCAACAAAAAGTGTTGTGCTGCACTAGAGGACGTGCTTTTCAAACTCTAGCTTCTCACGATCATGCAAATATGTTTTGCCAGCAAAAGGTAGGGTTGATGGTTATATTATAATGTCTCAATAGCTAAAAGGGCGAACATGTTTGGTAACAGTATTTAAAATTGTAACCCGTAAATCATGAGTCGACTGTTTTAACCATCAGAACTTGCCATGCCATTATGATTTAAAATAACTCACCTAAAGAAAGAGCAACATAAGAAAACTAGTGTTCAAAGTGAGATTATTTTGGTGAAAATAAAATAAAACATTGTTTGAGCAAACTTAACTTTCGAGATGACTACACAAGGCAATATCAAAGATTTATTGGAATTAATGAAATAGCCAAAAGAAAATCAAGAAGAGAGAGACAAAAATAGAGAGAAGACTAAGAAAAAATTTCAAGAAAAGTAAAAGGAGATCAAGAAGAATAGGATATAAAAATAAAAGAAAAATAGATCTAAACAAAATTAAAAGATGATCATGAGGTAAGCAATGGGAATTTAAGAGAATTGTTCTTTAAATGTTAATTATCTTGCTAAAAGCAATTATCAATTAAAAATAAAGATAGATGTGATTGAAGACAATATTTATGAAATTATTAGAGATATAGAATAACTGAAGAATGGAAAGACTGTATTGACGATATTGAAAAAGTACAAAATGTCTTCGACAAAGTCAAAAGTAAAGTATAAAATAACATCAAGAAAGACAAAAGTGAAGAACAAAAAGACAAAATAAATATAAAGGAAAATATCAAGGAGGTAAATAATAACATCAATGACAGAACAGAACATCTGAAAAAGGAATCATTGAATGCAAAGATTAAATCACCCACATCTTCTTCGTTATTTTTTCCAAAGTTTCATCCTAAGCCACCATCTACTACACGATTTAAAGTATTCAAACTTATTTGGTCTAACATTATTAAAACTACTGCTGTACCCCGTATAACTGAACGAACATCCGAGGCCACTTTGACGTTGACACTACCAAATCAAGTTCCAGAATTTTGTTGAAGGTGCCATGCGAATTGTACCAGGCTCAGTTTAAAGTAACTTACATTAAGAATTTGTGTTGAATAATAAACATCAAACCGTTTATCTTGACGTCCATTTTAAAGGACCAATTTTGATTACAATAAATAATATCCCACCTGCAAGTCACAACAATCATCTATTATGGGTAATTGTCTTATCCAACAGGTTTGGAGTGACGGACAAGAAGGAACTATCTCAAGCAAAGTTCTAGAACAGAGTAGAGAGGTAAAAAGAGAATTTCAAAAGGCTTGTCCAGTTATCTTATCGTCATGCTTACCGTGAACAATGGATTCATTGCCAGGTGATCAATTTATAGATGTCGTAATGGACTAGAATATGATAATTATTTACTGAAGAAGAGTATATGTATATTTTTAAGTGAGGCAATGTAACTTTAATCCATTAAAGTAGCAAATAAATCACCAGAGGAGCCATTTAGAACTTACGAGGATATCAGGTTCTGTTGCACTTAAACATCATCTCCTCCTAACAATAGTCTAGAAAAAACAAAGAAATAATCAGATAGCTTGTTACACAGAATGAAAGAAGGAGTCATAAGAAAATAAGTATTTCATTTGTAACTTGATAGAACCTATTGGAAAGAATTGTATGTTAAGCCAGTATGCAACAAGAATTCCTCCCAGAGGATGCTAGAAAGAATAATCTATTTCAGTTGTAGGAAACATGACAATTACAACTGAGATAGTTAAGAATCAACAGCTGCTATTAAACCAAAAACACGAGAATGTGTCTCAGAACCAAATAAATTCAAAGAAATCCAAAGGAGTTGTAAGAGCCAACCAAACATAAAAAGATAGGAATAAAATGAAGTTATGGGGCAAAGTTCAGCTGATAAAACTCAGTATATCCTAATTATAAGAAAAGAATGTTATTATTGAAGAAAATCGTTCATGACTCCATGGGTTTATTGATGGAAACCCTTGAAATATGTTGATTAACAATGGTTCTACAACTACAATAGTTAAACTCAATTTAATAATGAAATGTGGGGAATTGTCCTCAAAGACTAAGAAAGAAAAGGGATCAATGCAAACAGCAGATGAACATAAAATTACGGCAAAAAGAAAGTTAGATGTTACTCTCACTGTAGGAGGCTTCTTTGTACTTAAAAATGTGTGGCAGTTGAATTACAAAGTGTGTATCTTTGGAAATGATGTCATGTAGAAAGACATGGGTATAAGGTTAAACTAACTTATGATAACTTCATAATATACAATAAAGAAATCCTTAAGTACTGTATGGTAATTATTACACCAGAGATTGAACCTCCAGTAACAACACAAAAGGTAGGCATCATATAATCAAGACGTTAACTACTAATACCAAAAGTTATTAATAATACATATTCCCCTAGTTACTGGATCATAGTGAAACCAAGTACTCTGGCAGGCCCTGTAAGAATACCTAAAACAGCTAGAAGTTTTACTATGCCGTTAATGTTTATAAAGCTCTGTTCCTTAAAGTGACATGGTATGTCTCAACAGTTCTTGTAAAAGGAGAGAACAAACTCCAAAGTTATATAGGAGTTGATAAAGGCTATACATTATACCTGAAATAATGAATTATGTGGTTGTACTTATTTTGAATTTTGCGCAAAGCTGCACAACGGCTATCTGCGCTAGCTGTCCTTAATTTAGCAGTGATAGACTAAAGGGAAGAGTGTTAGACATTAATAGCCGCGTTCAGCTCTTGAATTATTTTTTTTCCAAGGAATAGTGGCATTGAATGTCACATTATAATGCTCCCACAGCTGAAACAACGAGCATGTTTGATGGGATGGAGAATAGAACCTGCTACTCTCAAATTCTAAGCGCTCTAATCTGTGATCCATGACAAAACCTCAATAATATGAACTACAGAATTCAATATGATAAATGAACTAGTCCAAAGATCATCCACTGTAATCATCTTTGAAAGGACGTCAGTGAAATAATGACAAAATGGATGATTCCAGAGAAGATGTTGCAATTAGAAATCAACCTACTGTGAAGCCCAGCGTGCCTGCTAAGATTATTTTCAGAAAATTCTCAAGGAGAAAGGTATCAGTGGATTCACTTAATCACATACTTAAGAAAAATTTCTTTTCCAAGTGACAAACAGTATTGAATCCAGACCTTTCCATTTAGAGGAATATGAAACTGCAAAATTTTCATAAAGGTGCTTACAGGCGATCGTAATTGAGCAGCAACAAGTTAAAACGACAAGAATAGATTTGTAATTACTGAGCCAGCACACTTTAACTGATTCTAGAATTTTTAGTTGAGGTTCGTCCAAAGATCTACTAACCTTGTCCAACATGCGTCCATGCTTTGATGACTTGTAGAATAGTTAATACATATCTTTGATGACACGAAAAACTCTAGTGACATGCACGATTTTATTTCTAGCACTGTTTTAAGGCTCAAGATAAAAGATGAATGCTAAAAGGAAATTCATTATGACAGTCACGTTATAACGCCCCCACTGCTAAAAGGACAAGCAAGTATAGTGCGATGGGGATTCAAGCCCGCCACTCTCAGATTACGTGTCAAACGCCTTAACTCACCTAGCCAATGCGGACCAGTACCAGTTTAAGTTACGTTAAAGAGGGTTTTGAATATTTACGTTTACAAAAAGGAGTTACTATTGTTGTTCGTTATTAAGCATAAAGCTACACAAAGGAATATTTATCCGCTGCTCACCACGAATATCGAAGCCCCGCTTCTAGCAGTATAAATCTGTAAAAAATGCCGCTTTGCCACTTGGAGGCGGTAGTTAAGGCCAAAGAAAAAAAAAAGTTCGATAACTTGTGATAAAGGGAAAACAGCAATAATACCTACCTAAAAGTTTTACCTGATCAATTATTGGACTTGTTCGAAACTCTAACAACAGAGTCTAGGACTCCAAGTGTAAAACATCTTTCGGAGACATCAAAACACAAATTCCTAAATTTTGCGTCATTTCATTTGTACAGTTATTGAGTCCAGTTAAGTGTTTGTATTCGTGTTTTCGCATAGCAAAGCTACATCAGGCTATCTACTGAGTTCACTGATGAGAATCGAATCCCTAATTTCAGCATTGTAAATCCGTAGACTTACCGCTGTACTAGCAGGAGAGCGGTTGTTAAGACTTAGCTACAAAAAAACAGCACCTGTAAAAAATAAAATCATTAAAATAGTTCGGGAAGATAGTTCATGCATAGGGGAAATTCCCACAGAATTCAACACTGGTGGCAGGGCAGTCACAATGACATCAAGGCACAAGAAGCCATCTCTTTTGTATACCACGGGCACTTGAAGAGAAAATCTCGAAAAAAGACTAGGTGAATGGACTGTTAGTGTAGTCACAATAGTGTATAATTTTTATTTTACGATTGTTCAAGAGACTTCATAATCAAAGAAAAGAACAGTGTCGTAAGATGTATTTTCAATTTTGTAGAAGATTCTTCTGACGATCCATATTTTTTAGCTGTCAAGGTTAAACACACTCTTCTTTGAAAAGTACCAGAATTCTGCGTATGTTACCTTGAAGATCCATGGTATTAAGATCAAGTAATTTGATGTGGGTAAGCTTTGAAAGTTCTAAATTTGATCTCACAGAAGTACAGATAGTATTGAGAGTAGGTTATAATTATGAGAATCAGTGAAGCGTTGAATCGGGGTATTTTGCTTTAAGTGGACAGTGAACGGTAAATTAGCACTGAGTTGGTGAAGTGCAAGTCAATCAGTTTAATTCAGTTCTTCATGTTCTTTTCATCAATTTTGAATATGCATATACATTTATATATTTTATATCACCCTCTATTGTGCATGGGCGTATGTTTCTAAATGTCTCTCTTTGTATGCTTTCATTTCCAATTTTGCATTTAGTAGCAACGTGTTTAATAAATAAATATATAGATAGACCATAAATCACGATAGTGGTTCATAATAGAAATGTTCTCCGCTGTGACAGCGTAAGCCTTCGGATTTACAATGCTAAAATCAGAGGTTTGATCACCCTCGGTGGATACAGCAGATAGCGCGAAGTGGCTTTGCTATAAAAAAACATACACACACACACGCACACTCCACCTTTAAAAATCTTCTCCTTCAATAGCTAAGGGGAACCAAACATTGCTGATAAAAAAATAAACGATTTTATATTTGTTAGATAAAAACAAATTTTCTCATTTTTTCATATTATCATTATTCATAATATTGTTTCACAAGCCTACAATAAAATGGACTGGTACTTTGCACAAAAACCTAGACAAGTATACTATACAACTTATTTAAAATTTGATCATTTCTCAATGATTTGTTTGCTTGCTTTTTGAATTTCGCACAAAGCTACTTGAGGGCTATCTGTGCTAGGCGTCCCTAATTTAGCAGTGTAAGACTAGAGGGAAAGCAGCTAGTCATCACCATCCACCGCCAACTCTTGGGCTACTCTTTTACCAACAAATAGTGGGATTGACCGTCACATTATAACGCCCCCACGGCTGAAAGAGCGATCTCGAGACCCTCAGATTACGAGTCGCACGCCTTAACACGCTTGGCCATGCCGGGCTTATTTCTCAATGAAAGTAGATTTACGTGGTTATAAATATGTAATATGTATGATATCGTTCTGAGCAGAGCAGCTTCTTTTGTACACAACGCGGGCTAAACGAAGCAGCCGAGCATGGTCAGGTGGTTAGGATGTTTGACTCTCAATATGAGGGTCTCGGGCTCGAATCCTCCTCCCACCAACAATGCTTGCCCTTTAAGACGTGAGTGCGTAATAATGTCACAATCAATTCCATTATTCGTTGGTAAAAAAGCATCCCAAGATGTGTGGTGATGACTTACTGCCTTTCATCGTTAAATCATGGATGGTCAGCATGGACAGCCTTCCTCAGGCACAAAGTCACCTGGCTCCGTAAATAATTATTTTAAAATACACGAATGGCTGTTTAATGCTGTCGTTTACATTTATTTGAAAAGGCTGCTTTTCTACTGCTAAAATTATGTGCGTGCTTAGTGGAGGCTGTACGTCACTCTAGGCAAAGATTTCTCCATTGCTGTGCATTGAAAAGCCAATATACAAGGTAATTAAAATTGAAAAACTTAAAATCTTTGAATAGGGATCACAAAAGAAGTAAACAAAGTTGGAGATCTACTGCTGTTAGTTAGCTCAAGCTACAAATTTCTATTACGACTCCACTATAAAATTATTGCAAGTCTAGTGTGCTGCAGTGTAGAATTCCAAAGGAATTTTACAAAAAGATGAGAGAGTAGTTTTAACTTACTCCGACATCTTTATTTTTTGAACTGTGAAATTGTGTAAGTCCTTTTCCCACCATAACACGTGTGTTAGTTGGAAACTGCAGATCATGCATTTTCTTGTGCATTAATTGGAAACTGACATATTAAAGGTTCTAAAGTTGCTGTCGCATATCGTTATTCGAGTTTCCACTTTTCATTGTTACTCAAGATTGCTGTCTCTTCGTAGATTTCCATGTCTTCCTAACTCAGACAAGAGTCTTTCTTTTTTCTATGGTTTCTTATATTTCATTTATTCACAATCATGGTTTCGCCGGTGAAGGCATAATCTGATGCAGACAGAAGTAGTTTGTAATCAAGTTTATATAAAATCTAAATAAAGAACTTGAAGTAATCTTGACATTCCCACTGCAAGATATTACATGTACACTCTTGTGCAAATTAATTGAAACAAATGGTCATTTTACAATATTTTCAGCATGGCGGCCGGTGTAGGCTCGATGGACCCGCTGATTTCCTTTAATAGTCATTTTTTCACACAGACGGCGTCATTAGCTATGTTTTGCAGTACGGTCGATCTATTTTTGGGATACATGATAAAATTTTGAGGAATATTACGTCATTCGAAATTGCGTTAGAAGGGTAAGGAGACCAGTTAAAAAACAACTTCTTACCAACTCAATGAAAATAAAACGGTATCAATGGAATCTGAAATACAAGAACTGGACGCAAGAACAACGGAGGAAGATGTTATTCAGTGACGAGACTCATTTCTTCTTACAGGGTCAAAGAAGTCTGCATGTTCGCAGATCTCCGGGTGAGAAATTCGAGAATCTCACATCAATCAGTTCGTAAAACATCCCTTGAAGAAGATGTTTTGGGGCTTTTTCTGCTACTATGGCGTCGGAGGCTTACATACCGTAGAAGGTATGATGCGAGGACCACAGTACATCGAAGTTTTGCAGAGAAGAGACATTCCAGAATTGAAAAAGTGATTTCCAAATGGATCTGGCATTTTTCAGCAAGATCTGGCTCCGTGCCACACATTGAAACTTGTGAAGAATTTTATGATTACAACGCGAATAAAGGTGCTGGACTGGCCTGGAAACTCTCCGGACTTAAATCCTATTGAAAATCTTTGGGCGATTTGTAAAGAAAGACTTCGGGAAAAAGACTGTACAACGAAAGATAAGCTAATTGAGGCCATAAAATAGGTGTGGTACCGCGATCCAAAAATTAGTAAAGATTGTAGTCAACTCGTGGACGTGATGCCAAAGCGGATAAATGATCTTCTGAAAAATAAAAGCGGTCATATCATGCATTAATTTGTAAGTAATTTTTGGATTCTCAGAAATAAAACGCAAAAAATTGAAAAAATCGTAATTTTCCGTCTCGTTTCAATTAATTTGCACAAGGATGTATGTGAAAAAGAATATATAGGTTTAACATAAAACTTTGGGAAAGACGTAGTTAAGTTCCTTTCACCCTAGTTACATTTTAAACTGGGCTATTCATCAATGGTACTAAGTGTAAAATTGAATATTATGTGGATTAATTGATACTTGGAAGATACGATGTCATTTATATTTTGATGTAAATGACTGACAAGTGTTTCCTGTGTAAAATTGTATGTTTTCTCACTCTGGAACATTTGTTCAAACAAATTTTCACTCACTTCAGACAGGTTTCAAATAAACTTCCACTCATCAATTTAATTATAATTTTTGTCTTGATTAAAGTTTATTTTCACATTATTTTACACTGTGGCTAGTTCCTTTCTTTTTACAACTCAGTCAGGTTAAAAGCATTTAAGTTTACTCTAGCAAAACCTTTTCTGCCAGACTTCTTGTTCTTCTATAGATTGTTCCAATTACTCTAAAAGGAGATAGAACACCTGAGAATACTACATCCTTATGGAGAAATACAGATATTAACTAGAATTGTCTGGTAACCATGGATGTGTTTTTTGGCTTTTGTATGTGAGCATGTGTGAATAAAAAAACACATAACTGTTGTTAAAATTTACATTAATTTAATGTTGCTGTTATTTTAGAAAAACTTTGGAATACCTATTTTTAATAGCTGGAATCAAATTTATTTCGCCATTAAAGAGTCAAGTTACTTATTTTTGATTAAATAAAAGTTATTTCGTAGTTTAATATATTGACATTATGAGTTTAAGAATATTTTTATAGACTCATTAAGCCAACACTTTTCAGTTCTAATTAAGCAAAGTTTATTGTTGCAGAAATTTCCCTATACTTGAAAAATATAATCGGTCCATCATAAAGATATAATTACCAATTATTCACAGCTCAGAAACTTGATAACAGTGTTGAATATATAACATATGAGATATTGTTTAATTAAATACTTCCATTTATAGATACAAAAATAATCTAAAATTGTTTCCAAAGGGTGCTTTGCAGTGAGGATTTTGTTTAAATATGTAATTTTTGCATAACGTAAAAATAACTTCTTTATTGTCTTAGGAATTATGACCTCATTTTTGATGTATTAATATGTTATTTATGATACTGACTATAAGTTTCAATAATAAAGTCACAAATTTTGTTTGTTTCGGAATTTTTATGCAAAGTCACACAAGGGTTATCTTCATGTAGTTGGTGCTGATTTTGTACTGCTAGACTAAAGCGTCAGTAGCGAGTGAAAAGCACCCACCACCAACTTTTGGACTACTTTTGTTTCATCAAACAACAGGTTTTATTGTCACTCTTATAGCACACTCATGAACACATAATGTAGGGCACATGTTTGAAACAATGAGCTATAAATCATGGATCTAAGATTATGAGTTCGACCACTAGGCCAGGCCAGGCTCTACAACCATAGTAATATATTCTATAGGTCAACCACCACATTAGAAAGTAATACCGCTTTTAGTGACGAGGCAGAGTTCTTCACATTTTATACTTTTGCCCTCCAGTCTTATTTCATGTAGAATGTTTCAAGGAAATCTCTTCTGAATTTATCAGTGCTATGCCTCCTACAACCTTAAAAAACTCAATTATGCCTCCCCCTCTAAGACAATCTCCAATTTGCCAAAAAGATATCAAGTAATTTATTTCCCCATATGATAAAATCTCGAAGCTACGAATCATCTTGGGAGACTCTTCTTTGAACTCTTTTTATAATGGGACTAAAACTGAACACAATATTCCAAGTAATATCTGATTAGCATCATATGAAGTGAACTAATTACGTTCTTTGAATTGTGATAAATATTTCTTTGCTTAGAGCCTAAGTTCTCTTCACTTTATTTCTAGCCAGTGTAGACTTAACATATTGTGTAGTAATTGTGGTCAGATTTTTTCCTCATCACCTTCATTTAAAGTTTCACATGAAAGGCTATATAAATGATGTTGTGGTAATCAATATGCATTATGTAACTCATTAAGACCAAAAAACATCTACCATGCATTTGTTAAGTCACTAGTTAGTTCAAATATTTTAACATAATCATGTTCTTTAATATAAGTTGAAATAGCTCGTTAAATATAATCTGAAAACTTAACCAATTTACTGGGTATCCTTTATCAATATCTTTAATGTAGGATAATTTTCAAGTTTCTTCACATCTTCGAACGGTTTGTCCAAAATAATTTATTTTCTCTATACTTTGTTTGGAAAATTTGCTCTGGATACTTCTTTTTGGTGTAACATTCCGAAGCTTTTGGATAAAACGGCTACCAAGACTAAATAGTTGTTACAACTGTCAGCTGGAAAGTTCACCACTGTTTTCAAAGCTTGCCCTTTTTACAATAAGCATCAGCATAGATAGCTTGTTGTTTAGTATTCCACTCACTAATTCTGTAAATTATTTTGAACTGAGCCTAGTACTTTCACATTAATGCCCATTGATTTCTTGTTTGGGTATTCTTAAACTGACAAGTAAAATTTTGGAACTTCATTTGGTATTGTAATGGTTGGAATAGTTCAGGAAGATCCTTCTGCAACAGGTAAATACAGCGTTATTGGTAACAGGTGTAAACCAAATAGTTTCATCTATTCCATATTTTGCAGCACATGCCACTTCAGACTAGAACTCCTGAGTCATGAAGAAGAAGGTGTGGCTGGTTTAATCTTTGAGTTTAGTAATTGATTACCGAGATGTTTTGTTCTGTGACTGTTGCCTTCTACTTAACTGATGTTTTCCTTTACTTCGTTCGTATCTTTTCATATGTCATCAAATTTGTAATTTCAGCTTTCTTGTACTTTTATATCCTACATTTCTTCTTATTTTTGCTATCGTAATGTTTTTGTACATTTTCAGTAGCTTCACCGATACTGTTTTCACATTTATTTTTCAAATCCTACTTACTTTTCAAAACTCCAATTTTAAATCTCTATAACTTTTACCGCAGCCTTCTTTTAATTTCTGTCCCCCTTTTCTAATATTCTGTCCCATTCTTTCCGTTAATCCTCTGATTTTTTATCTCTTTCTTTTAATTTTCTGTTCTGTTATTTGTGATTTTTAGTCTATTTTTTCTTCTTTAAGTGCTCTGTGTCCTTTTTCCGTGTGTTTGATCTTCTTTCCATTGTTTTTATCAGGTCTAGCATGTTTCCTATCTCATTCTGTGCCCTTGTTATCATACGGAATTAAGTTGAAGTTTAGTTTACATGTTATTTTGATTTCACCAAAATAATTCCTCACTTTTGACACTGAATGTTGTGACATTGTTCGTTTGTTTGAATTTCGAGCAAAGCTACACGAAGACTATCTGCGCTAGCCGTACCTTATTCAGCAATGTAAGACCAGAGAGAAGACAACTAATCATCACCACCCACCACCAACTCTTGGACTACTCTTTTACTCTGTTTATTATATATTCAACTATTTTTCAATTCACTCTCTAATTAACCTCTCGATATTTGACGGAACCTTGTACTTATATTTAACAAATATTTTGTTCAAGAAATTTCTAGATCTTACTGTTTGATCCCAACAATACGAGTCCTGTACATAGCAAACGGCCAGACTTGGCCAGGTGGTTAAGGCGCTCGACTCGTAATCCGAGGGTCGAGGGTTTGAATCCCCGTTGCACCAAACACGCTCGCTCTTTCAGCCGTGGAGGCGTTATAATATGACGGTCAATCCCACTATTCGTTGGTATAAGAGTGGCCCCAAGAGTTGGCGGTGATGATTAGGCTAGCACAGTTAGCCCTTGTATAGCTCTACACGAAATTCAAAAACAAACAAACAAATATTACTAAGATAATACCTGGGAGGGAAAGATTGTTATTCCAGAACAAGTTAGATATCTGAACTTGTTAGATTTTGGAAAACAAAAAGTTACAGAGTATCTGACTGGTGAATTTAAAGTGTTAAAGGAATTGATAGTGTCAACTTATCCTTTTTGTCTTCGTTAATAGTGAAAATTTTACAAGCTAAGAGAGTTCTATTTTTTAACAGAGTGATTGTTTTTGGAAATAGGCTGCTTTAAGATATAGTGGATGGAATTCAAGGAAGTTTATGAGAATGTGTGGCAAATATTCAAACAGTAAGGGTTTTCTTTAATTTTTTTATATAATTTAGTTTTTGGACCAGACAGTCTAGATGGGCTGATATGTCCATTGTTGTTCTTAAGTTTTTAAGTTTTATTGTGCTGTACCGTTTACCATCAATGGACGGACACACTGTGTTGTTTAGTTAATATGGATAAGAAAACAATAAGAAATTCAATAATTATTGAATGTTACAAATGTATTTTATGTTATTGTTTTTTAAACTCATTTGCAGAGTTTAAGTACACTTGCCAATCCGTGCACAATACTTAATGTAATACTTAATTACTTCTATTATGCCCTCCAGTGGTACAGCGGAATGTCTGCGGACTTATACTGCAAAAAACTTAGTTTTGATACCCGTGGTGCGTATAACACAGGTAACCCTTTGTGCAATCTTATGTTTAATAACAAACACTAACAACTTTTAATATTTTTTATTTTATTTTATAACTCATAATAAATCTCGCCAATAGAGGGATTTTTCACGCGCTCGTAAGGGTTGTTACTAGTTCTAGTAAGAGTAAGTATTAGGGTTAAATTAATAAGTCTAGCGTTTCAAAGAATGGATTGAAGGAAGAAACGCACTCTGCATTTAAGTTATTACTGAGATTCGATATCAAATTTGGGATATAATGAGTGAAATTTATGATCCCGCGTTTCCAACAGGGTAGGTACATGCTGAATAATGTGCTTGAGTGTTGTGTTGTTAAGTGTTAGGATTTGTTAACTGTTCGTGGTGACTGATTATATTATTATTAAGTTGAAAGCCTAAGGTTAAAACTTTAAATGTTAAATTAATTGACGTGTATTATGACCTTGAACTTAGTCTTGAGCTCTGGCGGTAGATTGATATTTGTCTAAAGTTGATACTTAGAACTCGGTACACTGTTAATGTGGTACTAGATTTAATATTTGGCATACTGCCTTTGTACTGATCTTTACTTTCAGCCTGAAAAATGCGAATTTCTGATTAAACTTGAGAGCTACATTTATTTTTCAGTAATAGTATTAATAGTACTATTTTAGAGACTGTAAATGGAGAACTTAGTAGTTGGTTCTGTGCGGTTACAATTTCCTCATAATCCCACCTGCTAACCAAGTGTCTCCTGTGTTTACAATTTTATATTATTTGTTACAAGTAGACATTAGATGATTAGGTCTGAAGTTTAAAAATTGAAAAGCAGTAGGATTTTATATCAAATTGCACTTGAGTTGGTGAGGAATTATAATCCCTCATTTCGTTATTTCTGACCTAATAAAATTTATAACAAAAATCTTCCCAATTGAATAATCTTCCTATGAAATCAAATTTTATTTTTTTAAAGTAATTTTAAATATGTTTTATTTTCATCATTAAAAGGAGCAGTGGTTTCTGATATCTATTTGTTTGGTTCATACTTATGATTGATATTATGTTTCTTGTCTAATGACAGTGTTATTTCAAAGAAAAAAAAATTGAAGATGTAAAATGTTCATATGCTTTTGTGCCCAGTGTCACTGTAGGTGATTATTCTAAGAGTTATAGGTGGTAATTTAATAACTTAAGCAAGAATATTATTACCAAAAGTCATAACACCTAGCCTGACATCGGTAACAGTGATACAATTTTGAAAGGTGGAGTCTTGATCTGCTGATAAATCTCTATCAATTTCTGATGTATTTTTATGATTTATAGCCAAAAGTGGTGACCACTGCAATTGACAAAAAACAGCCAACTTGAAACCGACTGGATACACATGAAGCAGAAATTTCTGATCAATTTAAAAAAACAACAACTTAAAATAGCATTTCTGATGTGTGTGTGTGTGTGCGTGCATTTTTTTCAAAATAGCATCTTATAACAGTTTTTTTTTTAAGGAATCACAACTTAAGATTATTAGAAGTATCAAATTAGATGAATTTTAAACCATAACTAGATACTATTTAGCATGTTTCGTGCAATTTGGTTAGTATTTTGTACTGTAAGAAAGATAAATGATAGGATGTTGGGAACACCTATTTGGTCCAAAGTGAGCTAAATTCTTTTAAAAGTATCAGCCCTCATCACTACTGCTGATGGATATTTCATTCTGTAAGTCAGTCACTATTTAGAAAAATGTTAATATCTTAACTGGACCCCCTAATCTGTTTTCTGCAGATATAAAACTAGTGTTCTCTTGTCCATTTATATAGCAGAATATAATAAGATGTATTTGCTATTGGTATTCTGGATAATTTAGTGAGATTAAAGAATCATCTCTTACTTTTCTTTTCTCAAGAGAAAATAAATTGAGGTTTTGAATTTATATATATATATAAAAGCTACCATCTCCAGAATCAACCTTTTCAAACAAATCAGTATTCTGTTTTGTTTTTTTTTAATATACAGATAAAAATTGCATGTTATTCCAAGTGAGGCCTTTATCATGATTTGTTTAGAGACTAATTACTTCTTTTGATGCATAATTGGCACATCTGTAAATAGTTTAAATACTAGCAGCAGAGCACTGCATTGGTGACTTTGACTGTCTTGTCTATTAATCAATCAAAAATGAGGGGGGGGGAGATGCTTGCATGTCTGATGATTGACTCCTTTAAAGGCATGTGGAAAAATCTTGTCTGCTCCTGATGTTTTGTTTTAATATTTTTACTTATGATAAAAGGATTAATATTTTTATATTTAAGATCTTTTTTTTTTTTTTTTTGTGGAATGCTCAGTATTATTGCTAGCACATGTTCATGATTTAGCTTGCTTTGCCAGAAATGTCTTAGCACATTGATATGTGATAGTATTGAAAATGTGTTACCAAACATAATGGCAAATGTGTACATGTAAAAGGGATAAATGGTAGAAAAAGGTACTTATGGGTAACTTTCTACAGTTTGATACAAAAGTACATATATCTAACCAAACAATAACCTGATTACATTCTTGAGGTCAGTCATCTGGAAACTTTACCTTCCCAGAATACAACATCCACAAATTGATCAAGGCACAAACAAATAATGTGAAGAAGGGGAAATCTTGTTCATTCTCTACTTCTGAACACTGTCTAGACTCGTATTTATAACAACTATTAGTATTTTTGATAAATTTTTATTGTTTCAAACCTGCAAATATGGTGCGTTGTATATTGAATTGCACTAATAATAAGTCAAAGTCCTAACTTTCCTTCTATTTGATGAGTCAAGCTACTGAAAGGAGAGAAGCTAAGCCCAACCAGGTCCACCAACAAGAAGATAAATTGTCCAAAAAATATTCCAGTAAATGGGCTTTAATTGGGCCAGGCAGAAATTCAAATGAATGAATCAAAGGAGAGAAGAGGTTTGTGGCTGAAAGCTAACAACTGGAACACAAGAAACAAGAGGAAAGGTGTTGGAGCCAAAGCCTGACTATAGTTATTTGTGTTCAGCTTATTTTATATCATGTAAATATCTATTATAAATTGTTTAACACAAGGTAACTGTATACATCTGGGTACTCCACTTTGAACCATCTGTCAGATTGTCAATCCACAATTTGGCAGAGTATTAGTAGGAACAAGAATCAAAATCAATAAATTGTAACTCAACTCAATGTCTTGCTAATGCCCAGGCTTAAATCTCCTCCACATGTTGATGATAAATTGCAGTTAATGATTTGGTTATCAAACAATAACATACAAAGGATAATTGAAAAGTTTGCTCAGCAGTAACACAAAAGGCTTACTTAGCTTGTATATACACTGCTGTACTTTCTTTGCTGTTGCTTGCCCCTTTTTTAAGATGGTAATCACATTACAAGGCAATATCATATGACTGTGACACCATGCAAACATCAAGATTTGTGGGATAAATTGTTTACTTGTAAAAAAAATAAAAATGATGCTTGAATGTAAAGAGCTATTGTAATAAAGTTAAATTTCTGTTTTGATAATGTTTTATATAGTGATTCTTATTGATTCCATAGAAGAATATTGGAAATGTATTTGTCAGTAATTACAACTTAAATTTTTGTCACCTGAAGTTCACTGAAGTTGAGTGTATGTCAAACTAGAAGAAAATGTATGTATATTATTATTACTTTTCAATTCAAAACTACTTCCATGGAAAAAACAAAACAACCTATTGTAATTAGAACTTTATTATCAAATAGGACTTTAAATGTATAAAGTATTATCCCTACTTTGTTTTTAAAGAAAATTTAACATTCTTTGACAGATCTGTTTTGTTGAAAAATAAATTAAAATGTTATTTGAAAAATATCTTTCTGGTAGAAAGCATGGTAGTAAAATATGTGATTTATACATGTTTGAAAAATGTTAGAGGAAGTTTCATGTGTCATTTTTGAAACTTTTGTTACTCATTATCTTCTTATCAAAACAAACAATGAGTAATGTAGCTAATTTAATAGTCTAACAAAGTATTCTCTATTATAAAGTAAAATCTTTTAATAATTAGAGTACATTAATTCATCACTGCTATTAGCAATGAAATTATATTTCCATCCACAATCTTCACATGTAAGTGATTTAGATATCTTTGTCAGCAGTAGATTTTTCATAGGGGCTGAGGTTGCTAATGATCTGGATAAGCTTGCTTAGTGCTTGAGATTATAAGAAGTTCATTTTTTATTAAAAAGTATGAAGTAATGCAATTTAGGTGTGGAAACTCATACTTGGTGAAAGAGAAACACTGATATTTAAAAATAAATGGTAGATTTGTTTGTGTGTATGGATCAAAACAGTTAATTTGAGTGGGTGCTTAACTGTGGTGAAAACAGATTATAGAGTTAATGCTAATGAAAAATTGCACATATTGTGCAAAAAATTCTATCTGCATGCAACATATGGCACACTGCACATAATGTGTGCCATTTTCTGGACATTGATGTCTTGTTTGAACATAACGACATACTTTGTATTTCACACATACAATCAATTTTAGTTGAAGTTCTTTATTTTCTCTGTCAAGTTTTTTGTGATGTGTTTGATAACAGCTTTCTAGACTTAGATGAATATTGGTGAGACCACTTATAGGCTGGTCAGTACTGTGAAAAGTGATATGAATTGATGCCACACTGTTTTCATTGTCTTCACCAAATAGAAGACTCGTGTAATTTTTGATTACTTGTACATTTATGCCTTAGTAGTATTTTAATCAGTGATGTCGAGAAACCCACTTGTTGAGAAATTTATATGTAAAATATTTTTTCAACCCAAACGAGCCGTTTTTGCATATAAATTAGTAGTATTTTGCTCTTAACTTGAATGTGACTTTCAATTATGTGTATAATTTGTTTTTTAAGGGTAATATAATTATTGTATAAGGCAAGTGAAAACCTCTTTTAAAATCCTGTGTTCAATTTTGTTATTGTAGAAAGGATATTGGCATGCTTCAAAAGGTGTATGGAAAGACTGCTAGAATGATTCATGCTTGAGAATGGTGAGATAGGGAGAGAAGCATAAGAAGTCATTAAAGTTTCATGATAATTCTGTGTGACTGATGGAGTGATAAGGTTAGGAGTAGAGTAATATTAGGAGTAATAACTATAAGCTTTGGAAATCCAAATATAGAATCATTTTATCTAAAAACTTTATCTGCAAGAACTACAAACATTTACCTGTGTGTGTTGCTTAGCTCATTATTAAGGAATGATGTTACATATGGTTCAAGAGGAGTTTTATGGTTTGGAGAGTAGCAATGTTGAAGGGCTGATTTGTTATTTGTCACTGAGTGCATGTTGTATAATGATTGTGATTTTCTCAGAATTCTTTGTAAATGTAAGCAAATTACATAGAAAATAGCAGAGAAATAGATATTTTGTAATTTTTTGTTAGTGTGCAAATGGTGAATATTATTCACAAAAGTAAGATTTTATCATATGTGATGCTGCTTCATTTCTGAGAAATGTGATTGTATTTATGCACCTTTACATACCTAAATTTGTCACAAGGGTGTGTGATTTTCTGACTACATTTGGTTAACAGTGTAGGCCAAGTTTTAAGAAATGCATCACAGAGTTCAAGAATGTAAAAATTTTTCTTACTTGCCGTTTTTGAAATATGAAGCACTTTTACAAATAATAGTGGTAATACTTGTGTTTTTCTGTGGATATTTATAAACATCTACATAAATATAACAAATATTTGAGCATATTTTGCTTTACTACTGTTTTCAAATACAACCTGTATTATCTTGAACACACACTGATAGTTTCATATATAGTTGTGTGCATAATAAAAATTTAGCTCACATTCTGTGAAATAATAGGATTTGTGCAAAGTAACTGGAGCATGAAAAACAGCCACAGTATAAAATAAAATTTAACAATAAGAAGAAGCCTGTTGGTTCATCTAAGCCATCCCATCCACTAAACTAAATTTTGGAAAAAAAAACATACTCTAAGACAGTCTATATCAGGGGTTCCCAACCTTTTGGCACTCGCGACATGAAAATGTAATTGATGAAATAAAATTAATGTTATCCCAAGCTAGTTCTAACAAGGCTACGCGACACCCCTGCCAAGGCTGCACGACCCCCTGTGGGGTCGCGACCCACCGGTTGGGAACCCCTGGTCTATATCACTCAAATTTATTCGGAGCTTTTTCTTATACGTTCTTAAATTTACTGCATCCACTTGATCTGAAAACAACCTATTCCAAAGACCAGCTAACCTATTAGGAAAATAAAACCAGTTGAAATCTAAATGAATCTTACCTGTCAAAATTTATATTTATGTTACCTCTTCCTATTTCTATCATAATTAAGTACAAAAGAAGAAAATGTGACAATATGAGTTACCTTAACAATCTTAAAAACATGTGAGATCTCATCTATTATTGTTGAGAGAAAATAATTTTAGGGATCTTAACCTTTCCATAAAAAAATTGTCATCCTAATACTCCCATCTTTAGTCTTTTATTCAGCAAGCAGTAACACCAACATTCTTTTCTTCCCTAACATTTATGGTTATTCCCATCAAAATTATAAATATAATTCAAATTTTACGATATTGGACTTAGCTTGTGTACACGTATATGTATGTGACCAAAATACTAAATACAATGTGGCACTATCTACTGAATGGCATCAGAAACAAAAATCAGTAATGTTCTCACTTTGAGTATTCAAGAATCAGACAAAAA
Source organism: Tachypleus tridentatus (assembly GCF_004210375.1). NCBI lineage: Eukaryota > Metazoa > Arthropoda > Merostomata > Xiphosura > Limulidae > Tachypleus > Tachypleus tridentatus. The sequence continues at coordinate 91,950,152 of NC_134827.1, read as the reverse complement.
AAAACAACTATTAGTTTATTATAGAACATAATTTTAAATAAAAGTACTGTCTTCACAAGAAGAACACATTAACTTGAGCTGTACATGAAGGTTTGATTACATATTTATTGATGTAACTTGTAAATATAGTACTAAAAATCAAATTCTTAAGTATATTTTAATAAAGGGTACCACTTTAATATATAAGAACATTACACTTAATATCAGCACAATACTGACACTTTTCCCATGCACTAGTTCCCAGAAAACTCAGTTTTAGACAATTCTCACTTTTTAAATTTTTTTTCAGTGAGGTATGTATAGTATGAGTAGTAATTACTAGTCCAAACAACTGCCTGTAGGGTGGTGTTTTTGCTAGTTATTATATCCCATCCAAGTTACTTTATAGTAATCTTCAGTCATCAAGCTTTTTTTCAGTCAGATTTTATGTAAATAAAAGAAGTGTGAATTGTTAGAAAGTTGTAATGTAATTCATGTATTACAGTGATTGTTATGAGGAATTTTAGGCACAGTAATGTGCAATTTGTTTATTTGGTGTATTGTAAATTTTTACTTGGCAATTTTGTAATACTTTCTGCATAAGTCATCGTGGAATCTTGATGTGGATAAAACAAATGAGTTATTTGAGAAAGTTTTGTGTTTTAATTGGACAAAAAGTAGATATTTGGCATTATTTTTGAGGTCTAGATTGTTGGATTAAACCTGTGACCTGATTTGAAATCATGAAAGTCAACATGGGAAAGTTAACTTGTAAATGTAAAGTAAAAGGATGTAGTAGTGAAACATGCTTGAAATGTTATAGATGTGATGGTTTATGTGTAATGATTAGTCTAAACTGTGCAACCAAATTCAAATATATTCCAAATGATTTGGCATATCAGTTGAATAAGATATGCATTGATTGATTAATCTTCTAGCACTCTAACCTGATCAGTGCATATTTTAACTTTGCTGTTTACTAATGTATAACATGTATTTTTTAAGTGATTGTCAGACACAGGACATGGCCTAGTGGTTAGCAGGCTGGACTGTAAATTGCCAGGTCTGATTTTTGTTCCATTGCTACAAAACTACTATACCTTTGGGCCAAAGGGCAAGGTATAAGTGTAATGTTTAAATCTTCCTTTTGATTAAAAATGTTGAAAAGCTTAGAATGAGTGCTGTTGATTAGCTGCCTTCACTCTAGTCTTTTAATTCAAAATTAGGGAATGCTAGTTCAGATAGTCCTCTTGTGTTCTGATACAAAATCCAGAACAGACAGTTATATTAGATCATCTTCATTAGTATGTAATTTTCAAGTCAATTTGAATTATGAATATTATTTTCTGTTTATGCAGGTATTTATATTTTTATTTGCTATGCTGCTTTGCAGGTTGTTAGGTTGCTATTAAAAACCTTGTTTTATATTTACAGTATTTATATATTTTATTGGATAACATTTACTCAAAAAAATGTATTATTGTTTCAAGTTTACATGAGTGAACACCAGTGTAAGGTAAACAAAAAATTCTATATTGTCGTATATATTAAAAAAATATTACAGTGAACATCAAAAGCAGAAGGCTGAATGTACATTGTATTTGTCAGTACATGCATGCAGTTTCATTGTAATGGAATTTAGTATTTACATACACTGAAAAAAAACTTAAATGTTTCACAACTAAAATGTATATTAATGTATTCATGATTATATTTACCAAAATTTGAACATTTTATTTCAGGGATGAGGAGGAGGAACAATCTTCAACTACTTATCTGACCAGCATCACAGAGTCAGTTTCTTCAGAGATGAACGAAACTTCCTTAGTTACTGAACAGAAACGAAACATAAAAGAGGACATGATTTTATCTGCTTTTAATAACTTAAATAATTCTCTAACTGATGAACTTTTAAAAGAAAATACACTTCAAGCAAATAGTAAGAGTTTACCCATTCATGGATCAGTGGAAGTCACTGAAAGTGGTTGTTCATCTGGAGCTGGTAATTTTGTGCAGTTAACTGAACACAACACACTAGAATATCAAACTGAAGTAATTGTAAATGATATTGAACTTCAGAAGGAGAATGCTACTATGAATTTCCAAGTTTTACCTTTTAAGGAAGTGGAAAATGAAATTAAGACTGAAAATATTAATGAGAATGCAAGGACAGTCACTAAAGCTTCTGAAACTGACATTTCTCCCAGAGACCAAACTCTAGATGTGGAGGATGTTGAAAGCAGCAATTTGTACAGTTCTTTATTTGTTTCAAGTAATAATGAAGGAAACGTTTTAGTTTCAAGTCAGAGTATTCAGACGAGTGGTTTGAAAACAGTATTTGAAACAGAGAATATGCCACAGTCTATGGAACTTTTGATTAAAGATGATAACTCTGAAAAACAGAGCAGTTCATTAGTTCAGGAAGACTTAAATGGAGAGAGAATAACTTGTACAACAGAAAATCTTTCAGGTGTGTGTTCAAAGTCAGAGGAGATGGTTTTTATTGATACTCAACAGCAGACCAGGAGAAATTCTTCTGATCAGCAATGTGATGATGAAGCATTTAAGAATGTTATGGAAGAAACTCCATGTCGCCGAAGGAGTAGTAGAATTCGTTCCATTGAAGAAAGAAAAGAAAAGGAAAAAGCTCAAAAAGAGGTAACTACAAAAGCATCTCATAAAGGAAAAGATGAGAATGACAAACAAGAAAAGAAACAAAAATATTCCAAAAATCAGCAGAATAGAAGTCTGAAGAAAGAAAAATTAGAAACTAATATTATTACTAAAGAAAAAGACATTGTTCATACAAGTAAATCAAATAAGGTTATTTTAAATGAACCTAACACCACCAGAATGGACATGTTGTGTGATAGTGTTCTAACTAATGAAACAAAACAGGAGATTTCTGTTGATGTGTCAAATGAGGAATCTGAGACGTTAGTTCATGAAGTCTTAATTATTGAAGAACAAGACAGTCAGTTGTCCATTTCAAAGAAGGATAGTGAGACTGATTCAGAATTGACAGAAAAGCATGCCAAAGATGGTTTCAAGCAAGAAAATACAAGTATTGTTGACCTTAAGACTGACAGTTTAGGGCCTTATGAAGCAGTTGAAGATGTAAAATATTCTGATGAAATAAGAGAGATTGGTACTGTTCCAATGGAACAACAGTTCTCACCTATTTTGAGTAATTTTTCTAAACAAGAGGGTAAAGACTTAAGTACAGAAAATGAAAAGAGTGTTGAAGTAGTATTCACCTCAACTAAAAATCCCTCACTGGATCTTCCATCAGCTATTGTTAGACCATCTGTTTCAGTTTCTCCTAAATTTGATGATTTCACATTAAAACCTGAGAAAGTTAAGTCTCGGTGGCGTCGAAATAGTGAATTAGAGAGGGGAGAGATTAGTGGAGGATCAACACCCACTTATAGTTCAGAGAGTTTAGATGGAAGATCACCTGTTTTGGCAACTAGTGTAAAAGAAACACTTACTTCAGCTGTTTGCTCATTAACCAAAGATTCCAGTGGTGAAACGTGTGACTCATGTGAATTAGTCTGTAAAGAAAAACCCCCTTATTATGAGCAAATAGAAGAAAACATCTACCTCTTTGACAGGTAAGAAGTTAGTTACAAGTATAAATGCAATTTTAAGAGGTACATGTAATTTTTTCTAGTTCAAGGTTTGAGGGGTATTGACCTGAATACTTTTATTGGTTTCATCCAAATATTGCTTAAATGTTTCTTAAAGAACTTAAATTATACTATTCTTTTTTTTTTTAGGTTTAATGTAACACATAAAACTGTTTTTAGAATATATCTTCTAAATAAATACCTATATCCAACTTTTAACTTTTTGTCAAAGTGGCTAATATATTGCAGTGTCAAAAAACATCTCCCATGCATTTGTTTAAGTCACTAGTTCAAATCTTTTAGCATAATCATGTACTTTGTTATAAGTTGAAATAGCTCATTAAATATAATCTACAAACTTAACCAATTTACTGGGTACCCTTTATCAATATCTTTAATGTAGAATAATTATTCAAGATTCTACACATTTTCCAGTGGTTTGGCTAAAATAATTTTTCTCTTTACCCTTTTTTCAGCATGCTGTATGTGTATGTGTGTCACTTTGTCATCTTAGTAGGATTGAGCCAAATATAGATAATATAAGCAAAGGAAACTGCATTTACAATGGTTTTAGGCCATGAAATCTTAAACTCGTGTTTAAAAAAAATAAAACTTTATTTACATACAGATCACAGTCATTGTACTCAGTGAAATAAGTGTGGTTTTATCTCGTGTAAAACAGTATTTTTCATAGCATTTGGACACACTTTTCTAAGGTTTTACATGTACATTGTAATTTTTAGGAGCATATGGCACCTGTCACTTTTAATTTTGTACCTTGTTTATGTAAAGTTCATATGCCATGAAATTCTAAGTTTTGGGTTTAAGTTTCTACTTTATGATGGTGTTTGTTTTATGTAAGAAAGTCTGGCAAAAATAAAATTAATATAACAAAAGCTAATGTTTATGAATGCTCAAAGTATTTGAAAGGAGAGAGAAAAACCTTTTTGGGAATAAATTGACAATGTTTTTGAGGCATGTTAAAGTTTATACAACTAAAATAGTAACTATGTATGACAATGTACATGTTATGAATTTTTGTTTTTCTTGTAGTACATACATGTCTATAGACAAACAAAACTATCAGCATAGCAATAAAGACATTGTAATATTGTAAGGTATGTTTCAGCTGAAACTACTGCTTTAACTTTTACTAAATCCAAGGAACACATTATGCACTATGTTTTCATTTATGTTGGCTAAGAATAACTTCAGCTGGAAACTGAAATATTCATTAACTTGTGAGTTTTCTCTGAGGTACAAAACCTTGTAACTGACATTGACTGTGTGGAGGAGGAATATGATAAACCATTGATGATTGTAAGTACACCACCTCATTGGGTGCATCCTGAACACAGGGAAGAATTCCAATACTGAATTGAAAAAATAAATAAGCTTGTAGCTGTTCTACATATCTCAGCTTTGAGAATCTAACCATTTAATGAATGTTTTTCTTCAACTTTATAGTCTGAGAACTGCATAGATAATTAAATGAAATAATGAAACTGTAGCTTGGTCATAGGTGCAACTTCTGCCACAGTTAAAACTCCCATTTTTTTCTAAGCTAGCCTTATCATTTTGTACCTTTTCTGAATGAATAAGTCATAATATAATAGGAAAATAAATGTTTTTGTGAAACAAGATGATGTTGGTTAAGTTAGATAACATTGTATTGAACTGTGTCAAATTTTGTTTTGCCGAGATTATCGATGCTAGACTGTGTTTAAATTAGGCCTTATCAGCTAAAGCAATTGCTTGAATGGATAAAAAACAAATATAGGAAATGTATGAAATTTAAATGAATATAAAATGTTTTTAAAACTTATGACACATTAAATTAATTTTTTTATATTAATAAATAAATCAACTCGCAAACAATTCTGGTACAGTACTTTTATTAGACAGCAGTGATCTTAAAGTTAAGTTGTTTCTGTTTTCCTGAATGAAAAAAATATATAACATTTTCCATTTTATGTTACAAAAACATTAATGAAAAACCTTACAAGAATGTAGAAAAATATCAGTAATTCCAATCTCAACAAAGGTAAGCATTTTTATTGTTTCATAAACACATGATCATTGTAAAATCCTTGTGTTCACTTGCCAATCAGAGTAGTCAGAGTGGAGAATGATGGTCAATTACTTTATCCTTTCCCAATGTGCTAAGGTCGTTTACACATTTGCACACATTAAATATTTGCATTATAACTTTTGATACAGCATGTGTACCTTCACAAAATGTGCTAGACCATTAGTAAAGATTACAAGTATTTTGTACACGAAAAATCAGAGTATTGATGAAATATTTTACTGATGATTTACTTATGAAAATATTGCTTGATTTGTTACTAGTCTGAGTGCAAGGTGATTTCCTATTATGATTAAAACCTATTCATTCCAAAAATCTCAAATATTATTTGCATAATATCTAAAACCTCCTAAAAGCATTTCAAGTGCTTGTTTTGCATGAAAGTTTATACTTAGTTATTTTCTATACTCTAAATATGTGGGGTCTGTCACCTGATCAGCCTCATAACTATCATAAAGAAATTAAAAAGTAAATGTGAATTATGCTTTTTTTGAATTGGAATGGCAACATATAACAAAAAAATACAGATGTTTAGTCAAAGTAGCTCAAGCCTCATAATCTGCATTTATTTTTTTATGACCTTCCAGTCATGCCTAGGTAATGTAATAAAACTTCTATTAATGCATTGCACATACACTCATGTTGACTGTGTTGTAGTGGACTAGCATTTTGTAATATACAGTCACATTTCAATTATTATACATTATATACATGCTTTCAACCAAATAGGGTAAGTATGTTTTTTTTGTGAAATATTATATTGGAAAGAAAAAGAAATGATATTAAATAATCATTTATTAATTTTTAAATTGGGTACTTTTTTTCTTCATATAGAATACTTTGTTTCAAGGAAGGAGGTATATTGGAAGTATTAGAAGTTCTAATCCTGTTTTAAGTTTGTTACACATTGTAAAAAAAAAATTTAAAGCTTCAGTATTATTAAAGGAAGATTGTATGTATATTCAGTGAATATCATTTTAAAAGATAAAAGTTGTCCAATTGCATCACCTCAGTTGTATTATATTATTGTTAGAAAATGTGTAATAACCTTTGGAATGTTATTTTTTCACTTTGTTTTTATTTATGCTTTTATGGAATTTCCCTGCAGACGTCGCTCCAAATCGAAAAAGGAAGTTCGGAGAATGATTTGTGATTGTTCCCTTACTAAAGAAGAAAAACAGAAAGGTGGTGTAGGTTGTGGGGAAGATTGCTTAAATCGACTGCTAATGATTGAATGGTGAGTACAAAAATGGAAATGAAATGGGTGTTGTACATACACAAGTTTATAACTATGTATGCTCCCTATATATCTGTTCTTAAGCAAGTATAAGGGAAATGGAACAAATTGCCTCACTACTTAAACCATTTTTCTTCAGATTTTAGTATGATTATTGGAAAGGATAAATGTAGAAATTAAGTATGAAAAAGATATCTCCCAATGTTTTGTTTTGTCTTACACAAGTGTGTTTATAGTCATAGGCCTAAAACACTAGAAATTTTAAAATTTCTTGCACCTTGCCCTAAGCCTCTTTTAATGCGAGAAAAGAAAATAAGATTACAATGAATTTTTATTTTTTTTATGCAGTGATCAGTGAATAAGTGAACTGGTACTTTATATTCATGGGTGTGTATAATTGAATAAGCTTCAATACTTTTAATTATGTCAATTGTTAAGAGACAGTTAAAATCAACACAATGAAACAATAATGAACTTAATAAGTATTAAATAATGTTTTTTGTTAAGTTTCTGTTGTTTTAAGTTACCTTAAAGTAAAAGCGGATAATGCCTGTGTAATAGCTCCAAAATGTGTTGGAGAATGTGTGGAGATATCCCATCTATCAGACAAAATCCAAATTCTGATGTTAAACTAGCTAGCTAATATGGAAAATCAGTTGATTAATTAATGGTATGGAGTTGAATGTCTATACCCACAATGTCTCAGTTGTTACTGCTCTTCCCTGTCTGCAGCTATTTGTGAGAAAGCAATTACCCATAAAAGATATTAAAGTTCTTATAGTAGAAATAAAACCACCCTAAGGTTTGTGATTTTTAATTTCACACAAGACTAATACTTATGATAAAGTTGTAACAGGCAAATACCAATCTTTATCTTAGTAGCCTTCAAGATCAGATAAATGTAATTACTAATTAGTTACTTTTTAAATTATTACAGATTAATTTATGTCATATGTCTTGGCTTCTTATCTGCTGTTATCTTTAGAGAGAAATTGAGAAGTACTGTTTGTGGTGATAGGCACTGGGATTCTTGGTCTTGTTAGATAGACTGATGGGATTTAGACATTAACTGTTGATACAGTGGGAAAAGAAAAGACCAGTGAAAGTCAGGTTTCAAGATTATAACAGACATAAAAGACTGTAATAATGATCTATCTGAAATGGTCCTTCTAAGAGAACACCATAAAAAAATAGAATAATACAAAAATGATTAGATATGAACCACACATAAGAAAAAAAAAATAAAAGGAGCCTTCTTTATCCACCTAAATTATAACACATGCAGTCAACCTATCTCAGAAGTCAGTAAAATTTAGTGCTCGTTCTAAAACCATTCTAATATTAATTTCAGGGTATATCAAGTTAAATGGATAGTTTAGCAGCCTTTTTTAAAAAGAAAACCAAAAATCAACATTTGCCCCATATCACTACAGATAAGCTTTCTAAGGAGTTCCCTTAAGATGTTAGCATCATAAAAACGGTACATAAACTAACTGATATTTAGAATATAGTAATAAGAGTAAAACAAAAAACTAATTAATAATTAGATTTAGGTTACCATACAGAGTTTTAATCATGACAATAATTATATAAGAATAATTCATATTAATTGAAAATAAAAGGTTTTATTTTTTTCAGTTGTCTTACATTTTTATATCTTTAAAAGTTTAATGGAACCACATCTTGTTAACATGTTTATAACTTTCTGTTATTCAGTTCCTTGCAACATTATTCAGGTAATTCTTTGCACAAATGTGGGGCAATAAAATACTTGCTAGAGAAATTCAAAACCAGAAAGTTTTTCACAGAGTGTCTTATTAATTTAAATAATTTAAGATTCTAATTTTTGTTATTCTCAGATATTCACAATTTCTGTAATAAATGATGATGACACAGTCTTTTATTTTATGTTCTTTTTATTGCTCTTCACTTTATCCTGTAATCAAATTAAAAAATTCTAATCTTGAAAACCTGATGAAGTTATGTTTGCAACAATGTTTATTATAAAACATGATCTTTGTGAAACTCTTAAAGTGAATAAATGAAATAGTCTTTAAACAATACAAGGTCTGTTAAAAAATACGCGGACTGTTTGAATTGCGCGGCTCCAGTTGGTTCCAGGTGAGTCCGCTTGGTGTCACTAGGTTCGCACAGATCAGCTGATTACGACACCATTTCTCGATTGCAGATATCTTCATTTGTGTATTAGCTACTCTGTTTTAAGTGAAGTGCGATTTTTTCATTTGGCAGATTTCAGAATGAATGACCTGAAGGAGCAACAACTTGTTGTGAAATTTTGTGTTAAACTTGGAAAATCTGCGACTGAAACTTTTGCTATGCTTAACACAGCTTACGGTGATGTTGCTATGAAGCATATGGCATGTTTCAAGTGGCATGAACGTTTTAAGGATGGTCAACAGTCCATTGAAGATGATGAGCGTCCTAGACGTCAACTGACGACCCACACGTTGACAAAATCAACACCCTGGTGTGGGCAAATCGGCGCCTGACTGTCAGGGAGCTTGCTAAAGAGTGTGGGATATCAGTTGGATCCTGTTACGAGATTTTGACCGAAAAATTGAAGATGCACCTCGTTGCTGTGAAATTTGTGCCACGCCTGATGACGGACGAACAAAAAGCCCATCGCGTCCAGGTTTGTCAGGAACTGCTTGATCGTTCAGAAGAAGATGAAAACTTCTTGTCAAGGATCATAACAGGTGATGAATCATGGGTTTTTGGTTATGGCATTGAAATGAAGGTCCAATCGTCCCAGTAGATGGGTGAAACATCCCCCAGACCCAAAAAAGCTTGCCAAGTTTGATCCAAGGTCAAGGTGATGCTGACAGTTTTCTTCGATGCTAAGGGTGTTGTTCACCACGAGCACCTCCCCGAAGGCTCCACAGTGAACCAGACTTACTACATTGAAGTTCTGAAACGTCTGAGGGATGCCATCCGTCGCAAAAGGCCAGAAATGTGGAGGAGTGGCGACTGGTTTTTCCATCACAACAATGCTCCAGCCCATTCAGAACTGGCCAAACACTGATCACTTTTCCCCATCACTGAATTTTTCTTGTTCCCCAAACTCAAAAGACCCCGATTCCTGAGATTAAGGCAAATGCGACGAAGGAGCTGGAGGACATTACAAAAGAAGCGTACCAGGACTGTTTCAACAAGTGGAAAAACCGTTGGGATAAGTTTGTGCATTGGTGGAGGAGAGTACTTTGAAGGGGTGTCAGACCTGTAACTTCTAAATAAAGTACATTTTGTTTTATGACGTCAGTCCATGTATTTTTTTAACAGACCTCGTAAGAATAAACAGTTCATGATTGAAGAAATGTATAATTTTATTATAATTTTTATTCTTATACAAAAATGTCATTGAATATTTTACAATAACTTACATTTACACTAAATTCATCAATGGCTTCTACATATGAAGTATGCAAATTTCTTGCTGGGATAGCACAATTGTGTTGGTAAGAAGTGCCTGCAGTATAGCAAAATAAAGCAGACATTTCAAAGTGTTAAAATGACTAAAATTCAACATTTTTTTCTCTTTTGTATTGCCAGGCTTAACTATATTTTAATAAAGTGTGATTGCAGTTGTCCTGTGTTTTTGCTTTTGTCACATATTTGATGTATGATATAAAATTGAAAAGAATAACAGTTTTGCTTATTATCTCTAGTGACAGTCCTTGTGTGTTTTCAAATCCTGTGTTATACGTATAGATAAACATACATTTAATTGTATTCAGAATGTCATTGAAATTGTCATAAAAATTAGAGTGCTGTACTCTCACATTTTTATTCTTATGTAACAGTTATAAATGTTTTTCTGATTCTAAAACATTTATATTGATTGTTGTTTCTTTTAGTTTTATCATTCTTTGACACAAGTGTTATCAGAGATTTTTAAATTTGCCTTAAGAAACATGTTTGTATTGTGCACTTTCCCTTGTCTTTTGTTTACTCTTGAGTGTTTATAATTCCTGGCTATATAATGCATTGTTTAATTCTTATGAACAAACATTAAAAACTAGATTGTTATTTAAATATTTGTCATGAAACCAATTGATTCTCTTATTTATCCAGAAAATATTTTACCATTATAGTGAAGAAAGTGTTAATTTTTTATTTAATCAGTTTTTGTAGATATAGATAAAATACAAGGACATCATCTTAAGTTTTTTTCTCAAAGTATATACATTAATGATAAATCCAATAATTTCATAATAACTGCAATATCATAGAATATATTTAATGGTTGACTTCATTTAATGGTGAGCATGAAAACATCATTAAATTCTGTGGATTTTCACTTTTTTGTTTTCCTTTCATTATTGCAATTTCACAATTGCAATAACTTGAAATGTAAATATACAAACATTTTGAAAGCTATCAAACTTTATAGGCCTGGCATGGCCGGTTGTTAGGGAGTTTGACTCATTATCTGAGTGTCATGTGATTGAATTACCATCACACTAAAACGTACTTGCCCTTTCAGGTGTAGAGACATTATAATGTGGTGGTCAATCCCACTATTTGTTGGTAAAGGAGAAGCCCAAAAGTTGGCAGTGGGTGGTGGTGACTAGCTACCTTCCCTCTAGTCGAACACTGCTAAATTAGAGATGGCTAGCACAGATAGCCCCCATGTAGCTGTGCTCAAAATTCCAAAAACAAATGAATAAACAAACTTTGTAGTAATTACAATAAATATTTTCTGAATGTGGCAAGCTCAAATCAATACTCAGCAAGTACAGTAACTAGTCACTATGGCAGCTAGCTGTTAAGAATACATTTATATATCTATGATAACACCAAAATGAAAATTAACAAACCTCATTTTATTTAACCAATAAAGTATATTTAAGTTTTTTCTGTTGATTCATTTGACAAGAATATAAACTTGTTTTCAGTGGATCTCGATGTCCATTAGGTGAAAGTTGTACAAACAAAAGGTTTCAACAGGTAAGAAAAGTTTATTTGTTTATATAAGATCTTATACTTTAATAAGTACTTGAGTTTTTAATATTTTTCATTTGTATTAGAATGCCAGAAGCTTTATTTAGAAAAAAAGGACATATATTGAACTTGCTTCATGTATCGCTCTTTTTTTTACAGCTTAATTTGAGTTATAATCAATAACAGAACCCATAGTTACTGTAGCTACAAAACAGTTGAGTTAAAATTAAAAAAGGTTCACTTGCTTCATTTTATTAAGGTCAAACTGTTTTTCAAATGCAAACTTATACCACATTTGATATGTATGAGCAAACCATTTCTAGGTATATAGTTTGCTTCACATTCGTTGAGTATAATAGTAACGTCAATCAATCTACATTGTCCTTTTTAAGGAAAACAGGATCATGTATGATTCTGTAAAATATTTTGTGATATATCACCAGAAGATTTAGTGTACATGTTTAAGTGTAGAATCCATTTCTTTTCAGAAATTTGTAGTAAACAGTTAATGTTAATAATGAAACATTTTAGTAATGCCTTTTTATATGCATTCCAGTGTTAAAAGATTGAAAATAATTTTACATAGTAAACAAAGAGAACATTATTTAACCACAGCTTTACCTTAAATAATAAATTCCCTTCAATAAAACAGATACTGTTGCAACATATTTTTAATAGGAGTATGCATCAAAGGATAAACCATTGTCTTTAATGGGTACTTGTAAATAAATCTATCTTGTTGTTCTACATCATGTCCAAAACCTACGTAGTAGGTACTACTGACGTACTACTCCAGTGGGAATGCAGACAGATCTCTCTGTGCTTCCAAAACAATCATTCTCAAACCACATGAAAAGTCTTTTGACCTCCATTGTTAAAAATTTGATGAATCAATGTCAACATCAATCTCTGTCCCTAACATTCATACCAGCAAGTTCCACTTATTTTGGTTCTGGATATGGGCATTTTTTGAGGTACATCTTCTCCTGCTCCAAGATGCAAAACAGTCATTCGTTTATGTCCTCAGTTGCTGGAATCCTCTTCCAATGACAGCGACATGCCCAACTGACCAAGGGTAGGATCCGTGGAGGTTGGCAGATCTCCCTCAAATAAAGAAAAAAGAAGTGGTTGAAAACAGAAGGGTTCTCCACCCAATTCACCTACACATAAATAAAATTGGCCACTTTGATGCAATGGAACTATCAAGGTTTACTATCTAATCTGGATAACATCAAAGCACTGATTGCTTCCCACTATCCTATGTGTCTTTCCTGACAAGAAACATTTCTGAAATCTGTCGATACAGATCAGTTTTCTTTGTACAGAAATAATAGGTTGTGTGATGGATGAATGGATGGAGGGGTGGCAATGTTGTTTGATCAGCATGTGCTCACCCTTTCTTTGCCACTTGACTCACACTTGGAAACTGTAGTCGCCTGTATTTCCTTGGATCGTACCATCATTTTTTGTTCTCTCTACGTGTCTCCTGAAGAGACTTATGATCAATCAGATATTGACACTTTTGTTGAACAGTTGCCATCTTTCTTTTAATCCTGGGGACTTCAATGGACATAACTCTCTCTGGGGAGGTATTGATATTGATGGGAGGGGTTGCTCTGTAGAGCGTATGCTCTTGGATCATGACCTTTCCCTTTTCAGTACTGGTTCTTATACCCATTTTCATGCACCTAGTTAGTCCTTAATGCTAGTGATCTCTCAGTTTGCTCCCCTCCATTATTCTCCCACTTTTCATGGAGGGTTAACAATAACCCGCGAGGCAGTGATCATTTTCTTATAATTCTGAGAGAGTTGATGCCATCCGGCCCGTGTACCCCAGTGGAAGCTGGATCAAGCCGACTTGAACCTGCCATTGTCTGTAAGCCATCAATAGATGACTGCATGGCAGCAGTGACTGACTGTATTATACAGGCAGCTACTCAATGTATTCCTAAGACCTCGACACATTTTCCATGATATTCTCTTATGTGGTGGAATCCTGCCTCCCACATGACACAGAAGGCTCAAAAATGCACCTGGGATACGTTTTGTAAGTATCTCACACTCTCAAACTACATTGCTGTCTAGCAGGCCTGTGCACGTGTTCAGCAAGTAAGACGTCAAAGCCAGAAGGAATCTTGGATTAAGTTCAGAACCAGCATCTCTTTTACCATTTGTTCCAAAGTCATATGGGATAAGATTCGAAGAGTCAGTGGGCAATATAATTCTGTCCCCCTCTTGATCTTGCTCTCTGATGGCCAGAATGTAGCTGATACCCGGAGCATCTCCGATGCTCTAGGTAAAAGCTTTTGCTGGGTATTTAGCACTTCTGTTTCTTCTTCCACCTTCTTAGCTATCAAGACTCGGGCAGAGCAGTAACCTTTTTCCTTTTAGGTTGATTGTTTTTATGACTATAATTGTCTTTTCACACTGGTGGAATTCAAACTGGCCCTTCATTGGTCTGATGATATACACTACACGATGTTGCACCATCTATCTTCTGCTTCTCTTACTATTCTTCTGATTGCTTTTGATCAGATCTGGTGCCAGGCTATTGTCCTACCTTTCTCTATGCCTGGGAGGAAGGATACCAAGATTCCTTCAAACTATCATCTAATTACTTTGACAAGCTGTCTCTGTAAGACCTTAGAGAGGATGGTTAATGCCCCTCTTGTTTGGTTCCTCGAAACAAACAACTTCCTCTCACCCACCCAGTGTGGGTTCCTATGACAGTACTTCGCCATGGACCACCTGAATTGACTTGAAACATCAATCAGAGAAGCCTTTCTCAAACAACAACATCTTGTACCAATATTCTTAAGAAGGCTTATGATACTACATAGAGATATGGCATTTTGTGAGACCACCATTTATATGGGTTACGTGGTCATATTCCCATTTCTATTAAAACGTTTTTAGTGGACAGGCTATTCCAAGTTTGTGCGTGTTCAACACTTTCCCATTCTTTTTTACAGAAATTTGGAGTCCCTCAGGGCTGTGTTTTGAATGTCACATATTTCAGTCTCAAGATTAATGCTATCACTGAACAACTACTTCTTACTGTTGGAAACAGGCTGCATTTTGATGACTTTCACATCTCATATCATTTGTCGAACATGAGGTATATTGAGGTGACATCTACAGACTGTCTTAAATCATTTACTAAAGTGGACCACAGCAAACAGATTTAACTTCTTTCTCTCTAAAACTGTTTGCATGCACTTTTGCCACAACAGAGCATTCAATGAAATCCTGAACTCCGTATTGATGGTGACGTGCTGCTCATAGTCCCTGAAACAAAGTTCTTGGGGCATATATTTGACCATAAGCTGACCTTTATATCTCAAATCAAACAACTACAGGTTAAATGTGCAAAAGCACTGAACATCCTCTGTGACCTCTCTTTCACCACTTGATATATTGTACTCTTATTCGAGTAAAACTAGACTATGGGTCACTGGTCTATGGCTCTGCCACAATGTTAACATTGAAGATGTTGGACCCCATTCATCATCAGAGACTTCAGCTCTGCCCTGGGGCTTTCTGCATTTCTCCAGTCCAGAATTTGTCACAGTCTCATGAACATCTTCTACACTTCCAATGTTTGAAACTGTCTTTGCTGCATGCTTTGAAACTTTGATCATTGCCACAGCATCCCACCTGAGGTTGTGTTTTCCTTCCTCAGTTGGCCTTCATATCCAGGCAAAATTGGATGAATTTGGTCTCTCCTTGGATAATATTGCTGTATCCACTCTTCCGCTCATCCCACCATGGCTTATTACAATTCCTAAATTTGACCTTTCTTTAAGTCATCCGAGAGAAGCATGTACTCCCAATTGGAAGTACCATCTTTTATTTGCTCAACATCTTTCTAACCATTTCCTTTCCCATTTATACAGATGGTTTGAAATCAGGTAACTCTGTGAGCTCTGCCATGGTTTGTTGTGGTTCAGTGGTTGTGCAAAGAATCCCCTCTACAGTTTGACTCTATGCCAGTTTGCAGTCAACTTGGAGTGAGCAACTTGAAAACAAGCTATTTCAAATAAAACCTTCTTTTGGACTTTGGCTGTCTTGCTTCAGTGAGGATCAGAAAGAGGAAGTTGTCCAAACTAGAATACACACTGACCACTGTTGTTTAACTCATTGTTTTCTTTTATCTAGAACTGATGGACTAATGTATTGTCTGTGTGACACTCGGGTCACAATAAGCCACATTTAACTGTCTTGTCATTGTTATGACTCTCAACAATGGCACCATTATAAACATGTTTTGTCCCAAGGTTTATCTGTAACATTGGGCAGTGTCATTGGTGTTGGTGACAGTGTCCACCTTACAAATGTTTTAGTTTTTTTAAAGTCCATTGATCGTTTTAATGCTATTTAAGTTTTTAATTTGTAAATTAGACCTTTTTTTAATGTGATTCCTTTTTAAGAATTAAAGTACAATTAGTTCGATTCAAATTGGAAAATGGCCGTGATGTAAAATAACTCAAAAGCAGGACTGTAAAGACCAACTTCAGGTGACTAACGTTGATGTTTGAACTTACCCTTTAGTCATCCTTGGGAGTTATGATGATTAAAATTATGCTACAGAAAGTATTTTAAAACTTGTATTAATGTAGTTTCTCTCTTTCTGCTCTAAAATTTATGTAAAAATTGGATTTAATGCTGTTTAAGTTTTTAATTCCAAAATTAAACTTTGTTTTTTTAAGCATTTCATGCATTCCTAAATGTTCTGAACACTGGTTGCATGAAGTGCTCAGCTCCTCCTTATGAAACAGTCATTCACCTGTTAGGCCATGCTTTGAGGTTCAACACCTTCAAGCAACTAAAATTAGATGTCATGTTTTTAATTAAGTCTTCAGATCTGTTTGTGATACATTTTTAATTTTTCCATGTACACATCTCTGTGAGGAGTAAAGAATTAAATGCCATTCTTGGCATTTGTAAGAGTAACTGCTTTTCATTCCAACCCTACTTTCTCATCTGTCTTAGTTTCTTTTACTATAACATGCAGTTCTGCAAATGCAGCTTCACCCCAAGACAAAGCAAATGAGTAATCAGCACTGTTATTTTGAAAACTTAGTTATAATCTTGCCAGTATAAAGGGGGATTTAATGAAAGAACATAATATATAAGATAAACTTGACAGATATTAGCATTTTTAAAACTATTTTGCTTCTAACCTTTCCTTCTGTTGGTTTCAGCAATGTTTACTATGTACTGTTCTTTAACTTTGTAAAATTGTGATATAACATCAGTTACTTTGTATTTTAGCCATCATGTGCTTTGAACATGAATAAGATTTTCCAACTTTATTGTTAAAATTCCCTGAATTCCTTCAGCTCTTTGGGTTTTTAGGGGCTTCTCTAATACAAATAGAAAAGAGCTGTCAGAATGTCCAGCACTTCATCAAAATGTCTCCGTGAATGCCACATGAACAGAAAACTCAAATTTGTGAAATAGAAATCTGTATATGTACATAAACTTGAATGTCTGTCTATCTCTATCTCTCTCTACCCTGGGCTTATTCCTTATGCATGACCACATCTTTAAAGCTACAAACACAACTCTGAGTTCAGTTATAACTTTGTGCAGGAGTAACATGGGCTATGTGGCCATGGCCTCAGAAGCAGTTTTGAGGTCCCAGCTTGAGGCCAAAGTGACCATTATAGCAATTTTTTGTAAACATGGTAAGCAGTTGGTTTCAAATTGATCAAGCCAGATTTTTTGGTAAAGTCTGAAGAAAAGGGATATTGATTACATTTCTTCTCTGGATGAGGACTTTCAGTTTAGGAAAATATTAATTTTGTGTTATAAAAAAATGTATATAATAAGTAAATAATGTATATTAATGAAAACATGCCCAATAAGCTCTTTTTCACAACCCTTGTTCATCATTCCATACTTCAAAAACAGAATCAGCTTCTCTGTACTTGGAGAATCAGTTGCTTCCTGAAGGAGGAGAGAACCAAAATAAATGTCTTTTAGGTCTTTTCACAAAATTTTCCTCTAGAACCTCATCTGTTATCTATGTGAACTTGCATATTTGTCTGTTGTTGTAATCAGTACCTCTTTCTTCTCTGTGTTTATTTTCCAAACCTACAACTGTTTCAAAGGGCTGTTCTATGATGAGTGTGTAAGCTAAGTCTCTTAAATGATGGCTCTAAACCTTGAACTTGTGGTATTCCAAGGAGTGTATAAAATCAACAGAGTTTGTAGAATTGGTTTGCTTAAAGAGTAGTAAGACAAAATTCATCAAGTTAAAAAAGATAAACCTAAAGAGGAATTATTTTAAAACATTTGTTATGGTGCATGAATGTATCATGGATTGGCAATTCTTAAGTAAATAATTGGATCTCTTTATTAACAGATCATACTAGATACTACAAGATGGTGACAGAAATTAGTTTATGAACATTAGGCTAAATCTGACCCATCGATTTGTAGAGTATTGTATTATAATTAAGGTACAAGTTCTATCAACACTTCCAGAATGCATCATTAAGGCCTGGCATGGTTAGGGTGCTCAGCTCACAATCTGTGAGTCACAGGCTTGAATTGTCATCAGTTGACATACTTGTCCTTTCATTCATAGGTTGCATTATTACTTTACAGCCAATCATGCTATTCATTGGTAAAAATAATAGCAAAAGATTGTTGGTAGGTAGTGTTGACTAGCTGCCTTCCCTGTAGTCTATCACTTACTGCTGAATTAGGGATGACTGGCATAGTTGACAGGAAATGTAAGCTTTCCAGCATTACTATCTCTAAATTTAACTAAAATGTTTGTCTTTAGTAAAAAAATAATTTGTAAAATTCTCTTGTTACAATTGCAGTCAAAACAGCCATGTTTGTGGCCCCAAACTTACCTTTATAGCTTTAATACTGTAACTTTTAATATGTTGTGTGTATTTTCATAATTTCAGAAGCTTTAACTAAGCATTAAGTATTTAGTAGACCAAAAATCAAAATTTGCAATAAAGTATTTTTGCTAAAATTTTTTCCATGAACATATGGAGTCACAATATTGACTTCTTCGAGTGCAAAGGAATTTTCATGCTAAGATTAAAAATACTTTTTTTTTCATTTGAAAATTCTCAGATTTCATGTGCTTAATCTCTCAAATCTCATAAATAAATGTCAAACATTTTGTTTTAGTGAAACTATATTTTATCTGGTCTAATTCTGTAGGAGGTTGGTCAGTTTCACTGACATTGTAACCATCATAAACATATATAAAATAAATCTAAATTACCCTTTTTTTTTCTTAAATGACTTCAAATTTTAACATAATACTACATTTATTTATTCTAAGTACTTTAAATCTTGTAACACTAAACATCTGTTTCTACTTAAATTTTGTTGTTTTTTTGCCCTTTGAACTGTGTCTAACTACTAATCCTGTTGTGCAAGTTGTAAATCACTTGGCAAACATGTAGCTCATATTACCCTATCAAGTTATGTAATACACAGGCTATTCAAGAGAATATATCATTAAAATTTTTATTGTTATTATTATTCTATATTTTACCTAATTCAACCTTACCTAACCTAAAAAGTTCTTGATTTTTACCTTTTTGTTACTTCTATAATAATGAACAAAGAATATACATGAAAAACATGAAATATAATACTCACCTAGGTCTTCTTTTTTCTTTTTGTTCCAGCACTAAATAATTTTTATTTAATCAAGTAATACACCAAAAACGTAGCATAATAATACATAAAAAACTGACAATGTCCTTCAACTACTACAGTTTATCTGGCTTTATAAATATGCAACAAGAGCATTAAAAATTCAGCTAAGTTCATTGATGTGTTTATGGTGAGAATAAAGTTTGAACTGTAAACAAAATAGACATTAACTGGCATTAAAATTGAATGTCATTATTGGAATAACAGACATAGAAGTTTCACTTTTACTTAAAAAATAAGTGTTGGATACATTTAGACAGTTTTGGACACACAGTAAAAGAAAAGGAAACACTAAGATGACAGGAATTATTTTTAATGTCTTTCTAAAAAACCACATTTTACAAAAAATTTAAAGAAATTCACAACATAAGATATGAAACACATAGTAAACTGAGTTGTTATTTTAAAGCAGAAACTACATATCATGTGAAAATGTTTCAAATTTTGTGCACTCATGTTGAATATCATGAATTTGAGAAAAAGCGGACAAGGATGTCATAGCTTTACCCAAATTCTCTGAATAAGGTCAACAGTAGTTTGGTGCGACTTATAAGTCCTAACCAGATAAACAAGTGCAAAAACCTGCACTGCAACCTGAAAGAAAGAAAGAAAAAATTGAGTAAAAATACAAACATGTTCTGAGTCGTGGAATGCTTCAGTTCTGATAGAGACATAATGTTATAAATGTTTAAAGAAAGTTAAAAGCTGATTTACGGTATGTATTACAGAAACATTTTGTTTATGAAAAGGATCAGTAGAACTACCATGTTCATCATGATAAATTCCAGTATTGGAAGTATTAATGTATAAGACAAGTTAATCTTTATTTTGGGTTAGTTAATTGTCCAATTTTAAATCTTAATTTTATTTTATTGTTTTAATGAATCAATAATTCATTTAATAAACTGTTTCACTTTTATTACAGTGTATTTTCTTCATCTCAATTTTTTTAATTATAATAACCTTAAACTACTGATAATTTTTAATTTTTATTCAAAAGAATTAATTCCCCCAGTGCCTGTTTTCTACTGTTGTGGAAAAAACAAGCATTTTTATGATTTGTTGGTGTAAAAAGGCTAAACTGGTAAAAGTGTTGAAGACATTTTGAGAACTAATAGAGCCTTTAAGTTGATGCATGGTAGCAAATGTTTTTCTTCAAATTCCTCATAATTAGTCCATTTTAGATCTTAGTCAGAATTATATGAAAAGTCATTTGGAATCCATCTACAAATCTTCAAGTGGTCTTATCATCATTAAGAGCACATTGGCATAGTTAGATCTTTTGATTGTGAAAAGTAATTTCAAATGTTAGTTTTCTTATTGAACATGTTTTTTTAAGTCAGTTCTGATATCTATATTTTGATGGACATAACTTTTTTCAGAATCGGGATTTAATTATAGGCCTATAAATTTCATGTTTTAAGTTTTATATATTGAAGTTAATATAAGTAAATAACATAGTTTGCTTATATTTTCAGTCCTCAGAATTCCATCATAAGTATTATAGAGGTACACAACAAACAAACAAACAAATATTTGTATTTATAACAAATATATACATAACAGTGAACAATTTGAATATACAAATATAAAATGAGAAAATGAAATGGTTTGTAATGTTTCTTTTTTAAGAAGTTCATGTTTGGCTGTTGACAGAATTTTGAAGTTAGAGAGGGAACTTGCATGTTCTGCTTCTGTATTGTACTGATAGATAGTAGAGTTAGGAAAATTTATAACCATCCTTTCAGTTATTGTAGATATGCCCACATGTTTGCATGCTTTTAAGGTGATATTTGGTTTCATCAATATAGGAGGCCTTACAGTCTCTGCCAATGTATAAATATACAATATGTGAATAATAAGGAGTTGGCAAATTATCTTTTTATGGAAAAAAATTTTAGTCTGAAATTCGGTTTTATAATAACTTTCAGATTGATTAGTAAATGTTAATTATTATCTTTAACTGTTTCATGATATGGGAGCTTTGCCTCCCCAAGATTAAGTGGATGTATAAAGGAAGTTTGGTTACAGAGGGTATCTTCTGTGGTTTGACAAACAACACTGAACTTTTAAAATAAATAATAAACAATTTTCCTTCTGTCTCTAAACAAAACAGTCTTTGTTTGATTTAAACTTATGTTAATTTAATTAAATCATTTGTGGTAAATTATTTCATTTTCTCATGTTTTATTTTTATATTTGTATTGTTTACCCCTATGTCCTTCTGGTGTAATTACTAATATTGTGTTGTACCTCTAGACCACTAATGATGGAAATGTGAGGATTCTGAAACATTTAATAAATGCTTCCTGTCATCATGCTCATGTTTTGTTTTATCATTATGTTTTTTTAATAGAAAAGATATATAAAGACTGAACCTTTGAAAACAGAAATGAAAGGCTGGGGATTAAAGAGTGTTGAAGATGTCCCTTCGTAAGTTTGATAAAAAAAAAACTGTAGTTTTTCTGTGTGTGTGGTGTCTTGTGTTTGTTCTTTTATAATTGTTTTTTAGAGGAGATACAGATTATTGTTGTATGGTATAATTAATGTATTTATTGTTAGAAAACAAGTTGTACATTCAAATTCCATTTCTAAATAGAGTATTAACCATTGACTATTACTTTTTACTGAAATAACTTGGTTATTTGTTACTAATGGCTAAGCATCAAATGCTATGTAATGTTGTCAGGAAAAGTTGTGAATGTTGTCAGGAAAAGTTGTGAATGTTGTCAGGAAAAGTTGTAATGTTGTCAGGAAAAAATGTTGTCAGGAAAAGTTGTGAATGTTGTGTTGTGGCAGTCAGGAAAAGTTGTGAATGTTGTCAGGAAAAGTTGTGAATGTTGTCAGGAAAAGTTGTGAATGTTGTCAGGAAAAGTTGTGAATGTTGTCAGGAAAAGCTGTGAATGTTGTCAGGAAAAGTTGTGAATGTTGTCAGGAAAAGTTGTGAATGTTTGGCAGTGTATAATATTAATCAAATTTTACAATAAGAATACGTGTGTGTGTGTGTGTGTGTGTGCACATCATTGGCAGTAGCTCCTTTCTCTAGTTTAGAACTTGAAATTGGCCAGTTCTTGGTTATTTTATTAGACATGACAGTTAATTTTATCTTTGGCTGCTGAAGTAAAATTGGCTCTGAACTGAATGTTTCATCTGATTTTTGGACCTGTTTACCACAATTATCTCAAATATACCTAGGCCTTCTATATTTTATGCATTTATATACAGTTTGATGTTTATGCTGTTCTTTGGTTACTTTTAATATCATTCTCATTAAACTGATGATTAGCAGCTACAAATTGTTATAGTAGTTAATGTTGCTGTCTTCATATTGCTTTCGAAAAAACCTTTTATTTGTGCCATTTCTAATAAGAAAAAAATTATTGTATAATATAAAATTTTTTTAACCCATGGTTTTCCAGTTTCATTTGTATGATTTCTAAAATCTTATAAATTAATATCAAATTTGTTTCAATGTAAATGTATTTTATTTTTTGTTTTCTCTACTATATTACTAATTTTGTCTATTATAACAGTTTAATGATGTGTTTAATACCTTTTAACCCTTCATAGAAATCCATTAGAATAGTCATGTTTTTAGTTGCATAACTTCACATATTTATCTTTTCACTTATTTATTTTTTATTTTACTTTCAAATTCTTTTTTGATATAATTTATGCCTGTACATCAAGTGATAGCTTTAGGGGCTTTATGAAGGCATTTTGGTAGACTCCCCACAGAGATGTTTTGCAAAAACAAGATGGCACTTGGCATGCCATATTTTTTTATGACCTTTCACAATTCATGTAAAAAGTTAAACCTACAAAAATTAAATTTGTTAAATGTGATTTTTAAAATACACATGATACATAATTAACTAAAACATAAAATTAAGACCTAAATACAATTTAAGAGTCTATAAGTAAAGTATATTTAGGTAAGGAATCACTAAATGCTATAGTCAGTCAAGCAGACAACAATATGAATGAGGAAAACTGTGGGCTAATTTCAGATTAACTGTCAGTAGAGAATAGTGCAAATTGAGCTCTTTTTTTATGACTGCATATGCTGTTGTCAAGTCACTTCATGTATGTTGTAGATCTCAAGGCAAGGTGGAGAAGGGAGGGTGTAGAAGTCATCAAGAGTTGATATTTATATTTCTCTTTCCCAGAAAATACAGTTGCGTGATTTTGGATATCGAGTAGGCATTATGTACATAAAAATGTACATTGTCAGCCTGTGTTGCAAAGAGTGAACTGCTGCTAAAGTTGGTATTTTTCAAAGCACATGTATCATGTGACATGAAAACTGCAATTTAAGAGTTTTTTTAAGTTTCCTTTGAAACAAAGTAATTAAATCTTGCAACATAAAAATTCAAATTATAACATATATTATGATGTTCATTTCATTGACATACATTGATAGTGAATTGGTTCAAATAAATTCTGATTATAACACTACCATATACAGAAAGGATTTTAAACATGATGGCAGGGGCAATGGGCTTAAATCTTATTGCTCATCCAAAAGCAGAGTTTTGTATATGTATCAGCAGTAATACTTTCTTGCTTTATTTTTGGATTCAGATGGATCAGATTTAGAATTTCTTTAAATTCTGGTTTAGGTCACTGTCATACTGGAGATAAAGTTTTATATCTCTTCTATAGAACTTTAGTTGTTGTTAAAGGGGTGATACATATTTCTTCTGCCTGTACTCTTGTAAGTTATATATATTAGATACTTCTGTGGTGGATGTGTAAGTTGTCTCTTTGATATTCAGCTTTTCATTGGTTCCAGAAGAGGAAACTTTGATCTTGTAATGTTTCAACTTTGTGTTATAGGTTTGTACATCCTTACTAGCTTATTTTGTTATTTTTAAAACATTTGTTTCCATCTCATTACTTCTGAAGGTTTTGAATTTCATTTTGAAGCCTAGTGATTCTCAGGTTTCACCATTCTCTTCATATATGGCTGAAACTTTTTTTTTAGTTATTTGATTGGTTTTTACTGTGGGTAATCTATATGTAATTTAGCTTGGTGGTTTTCACTGTTCCTTCATTTACTTATGTATCTTAAGTCTCCTCTTCTCTAGTTATGTGCTTTTTATGATGTTTGTGTATTGTGTGTATATTTGATTATGTATTGTGTGTGTATTTGAATTCTACAATAAAAATACATCTTAACTGTTTTTGTCAATTCCTACAGTGCTTTACGTCTTCCTCTTTTCTTTTATCAGTTTTTCTTTCTGTCAAATTTTATAAGTCTTAAATCAGTTCTTTTAAAGTCAAACAGGTTGTAAATACTTGCCAACTTTATTTGTAATTTGAAAGAAAATAGGAGAATGGAAACCTACAAATCTTTTTTCAAGTTACACGAGTTTTTAGTTATTCTGCATTTCAAAAATTCTAGATACACAAGAGTGCTTCATTCTTGGTTTCTCATAGTTCCTCTGTTGTTTTTTTACAACCATTCTATTTGTCACTTTATTCCATTTTTTGGAAGTTAGCTATGTAGATGTTGCTGGATTGTTATTTATCCAAGTTATAAACTTCTTCATATGTAAGTAAAATCTCAGTAAACACTTATGTATTATTTGCAGTTAGTCTTGTGAGGTGGACTTGAAAAGCTCTTAACCTTTTCATAGCAGGTCCCCTTTAAATTTCGTTTATGCCAGTCACTGAGTTACATTCAAAATTTAAATAAAGAGTTTTAAACATGGTGGCAGGGGCAATGGGCTTAAATCTTATTGCTTGTTCAAAAGCAGAGTTTTGTATATTATGTATCAGTAGTAATGCTTTCTTGCTTTTCATGATTTATTTTTGATTCAGAATATACTGAATTTATTCAGTATATCAGTATATAATGTTATAATTCAAAGATTTGTGTTATTTAAGTTTTAATTTCTTTATTTCAAAAGCAACCTTTACAAAAAATACTTCAATTTTGTTGTTGTGGGATCCACTAGCTTTTCAAAATATCAATTTTCACACTTGCTATCTTAAAGCATATAACCCTAGTCTGGTAGATGTGTGTGTAGACTGTAACAATGTTTACTTGCCATATTGCCATTCATGTTCCAAAGTTTTTGGCTGAGTTTTGTTGAAACTAGAGATAAATTTTTCTAACCCCTGATAGGTGTTATATCCACCTTGTATAATATTCCATGAGCTTTATATTTAGTTGCTTGACACATGGGCACGTAGTCGTTAGAGAGAGTAGATTTTGCACTATAATCCGAAAATAGCTATTTTTAAATTGGAAATCAGTTGTTGTCTGCTTTGTCTGTACTAACTCTTATGGTTCTTTCTTAGCTAAATGTGTTGTAGTTAGAGAGAGTTAAATTTCATTTAGGTTTTACTTCTATATCTCAATTAGGTAAGTATTAGTTATGTTTTAAAATGTATAATTTGATAGTTTAAACATTTTTTAAATTTATTTCAAATACTGCCCCACTTCTTACGGCTTACGATGTTGCTCAAGGGTAATATAATTTTGCCATAGGCTTGCTCATATCTCTCAAAGATACTATAATACACCCCAAGAGTATTGTTGACTTGTATCGAGATGAATAATAAATGGTAAAAGATTGAAAAGGAAAATAACATAGTAAAATTAAGTATATATGAAAAGGAAAATACCTGAAATTACAAATATTCCCATAATAAGTTCTTTTGTATCATAAGAAAAATTAAAAGGTATGTACATCTTTCTATTTATTTTTAAACATTATATTGTTCTATATGTTGATGATAATATCTACAATTAGTAATATAGTAGAGAAAATGAAAAATAGACGATGAATATTTAAAAGATTCTAGATATTAATTTATGGGGTTATAAAGGCTGTGCAAATAAAACTCGTACTGTAGGATGATAAAAGTATTTTTATATCAAAATGAAAAATCACTTTACACTTGAAATATTTAAACTCTAAGTGCAATTAGCTAAAATAAATATAGAACATTACAACATTTTCTGTAGAAAGACATAATTAAAATAATGTCATTTTTTTTGTTTACAGGATACTTGCAATATGTAAAAAAACTTTGCAATTTGTGCGAGAATACATTAAGAAATCTCAGAGTTGCACTATGCATTGTTGCACACACATCATTCCCCAGTTGAGTTCCTGCAAATTGTAGGAGACAGATGCAAAAAATATTGATACAGTCAGTGAACTACATTTTTTCATATTCACACATGGATATTTTTTTTAATTCCTTTCTTGGCCTTATGTGCATACATCCCAAAACTCCTGTTGCCTAACTTCATAGGATTGTATACTTTTTAAAAAGTTACATGTCGTTAACACTAATTGCATAAAATTAGTCAGGGACATCTGGGGACACTCCGTTTACCGTGATAGATCAGTGAAAGGTATCTTTAACCATCTTGTCCCAGGTGACCTTTACTGCACACAACACATCTGAGGATACTGTTTACCTGGACAGATCAGTGAAAGATGTCTTTAACCATCTTGTCCCAGGTAACCTTTATTGTGCACATTATAGATATTAGTGTCTTACATTCAAAATGTTATGAAACTACTTTTTGTTTATGTTATTCCAATTAGCATAGCATGAACTCTTAGCTAACAATCCATATTTTAATACTATATAAGTTTTAAGTTCTTATATTCTACAAGGCAATATTTTTAAAAATCCTTAATTTCCTCTGGTGTGAGACACTTGACACATTTTCTTTTCTCTATTTTATCCATCACCTCTCAAAAAAGTGCAAAGTTAAATGTAAATTACTCACAATAAGATCACCACTGCTCTGGAAAACCATTATTTTTATAACCATCATTTTTGTTTGGTTACAGAGGTGTTGAATAGAAAATCAGACTCTTCCTACTGCACCTACCTGTTACATCTTTCATTTCAGGATTTGTTAATAGTTCTTTTTTATGTTTAATTATATATTAGCTATAACCAACAGGAAGTTGAGGTTTTCATCCATCAGATGACATATTGTATATCATTGTTTTCTCAACAGAAAATCATTAACTTCACTCAGAGTGCAGTCTTCATTTCCATAAATATTTAACAGCTACCTTGGAAGAATTTGTAACAGTTTTTGACACACAGTTAGAAAGTCAGAACTTGTGTTTATCACAAACTCTGAAAAGTTCAACTGAAACACTTTGAATGTTAAATATCCATTATATTAATTACACCATGTAACACAAATTTTGTTCCTGGATAGTATGTGTTATTTCTTAATTTCTTAATTACACAAAAATGAACAAAAATGTTTAGAAGTGAGAAGGTTTTCGAGATTTGCGACTGTAATGTAAATCACTTTCACGTATCGGCTCACAAATATAGTCTCCCATCATGTTTTCATTATACGCTCCTTGGTAGTGGCGTTCAAAGTCCAGTATATCTTAGTGGAAACACTCATCTAGCACCTCTGAGTATGCTCCCTTGTTCTCCTGAGTTTTGTTGAAACTAGATTCAACATGGCGTTAAAAGTCCAGTGTATCTTAGTGGAAACACTCGTCTCGCTCCTCTGAGTATGCTCCCTTGTTCTCCTTGAATTTAACAAGATGAGCAACAAGGATATGGAGTTTCAAGGACATCCTGCAGCCCATTTTGCCATAGTTCTTCACCAGAGCCTTAACCAGTTCTACATAATTTTCGGCCTTGTGATTGCCAAAGAAACCCCGAACCACTGCAACAAAGCTGCCCCAAGCTCTTTTTTTCTTTTTTTTTTACTTCCCACTGAGCTTCTTGGAGAATTCTGTGTGCTCTAGGATATTCTTTATTTGTGGTCCACCACAAAAGACACCAGCTTTAACCTTTGCTTCAGACAGCTTATGGAAAAAGTCCTGAAGGTACTTGAAGGCTGCAGACTCCTTAACAAGAGCTGTGACAAATTGTTTCATAAGCCCCGATTCTATGTGCAATGGTGGGAACAACATCTTCTGGAGATCCACTAGTGTTTCACACTTGACATTGTGCCTCCCCACAGAGAACTCAATCCGTTGTGATAAATTGGCCCACATACATGGCAGAATGTGTCTGGAGAATGCTTGCAGCTTCTTGATACGATCTCTTATAAAATCAGGTAGGTCTATGTGTACACTTAGGTAGCTAGAACTAAACTGAAGTGGTGAGTCCCTGAATATATATTACTATGGAAATTCTAAAAGGTGCTTGAAAATTCTTGTAAGTTCTACAATATTCTAAAAAGTTCTTGAAAATACTTGTAAGTTTGAGAAAATTCTCTATCAGCCACTCAGTATTAAATCAACCTGAAATGTTCAGGAAAATGGGTAAATTTGAAAATTTCATTACCCAGGTCACAAAAGCAAAGTTTGAAGAGAAAAAATAGGTCTTTTCCATTTACTTTAGGTATTAGCAATTGGGAAATAACACTTTCTGCCCAGGAACAAGAAAAAGTAAAACTTTTATTACATAGTGTTATAAATAGAAGTATACTATTAGGAGTTTTAAGCTACTTAAAAATTTTATCTAGTTTCATGTTACAATTTGACATAATTCTAGAAATAAATAAAGGATCATTTATATTTATTTCAGTCTTTTGTTTCTTTCTTGACAGTTACATGGTTGGTCAAATTGACCAGTCTTATTTTGAGATAGGTTAGGATAAGTAACTGATAAAATAAGCTTTACTAGAAATGAACATTTAAGGTGTATTTCAGAAGTTTTAGGTATTATACAAAGGAAATTTGAAAATTTTTTGGGATGAGAAAAAGTATTATTAATCTTAACATGAAAACTTTACTCATGGACTGTTTAAAACAAATATTCAATATGTTCATGGACAAATCTTTATTTTAATTTGTTAAAAAATACTGCACTAAAATCTTTTTTCTTTGTGAAAGACTTGTGATGTTAAATGAAAGACTACACAATTTTGTAAAGATATACACATTATGTTGAAAGTTAGAAAGTATCAAATATAAAAAGACTTTAAATGAGTACAAAGCAGTAATGTTGTCAGTCAAGTTGACTGAGTTCATGTTGAAAATGTTTAATTGTTTAGTTAATATTTCACCTTTTTTTCATAATCAATTTTAATTCACTGGTCAGATCCAATATAACTATATGATTGTTAAGTATATCTCTTTATTGACCCATCAGAATGAAGATGGAGTGTACTGTTTTTGTCATTTTAATGTGATAACAGAAATCAGACTTGTATCAGTTTATAGGAATTTTGGTCCATCTGTTGAGTCTTACTACTCCTTTATCTTTTGATCAAGATTAAATTATTTTTATTCTCTTTAACAATTTAATCATGATTGTGTGGAGGTTTGTTTTTCAGATCCAGTATGTATTCTTTGAAGAGAGGATTACATATAGATCACTATTTTCCATCAGGCTTTTTAATCTCATGAGTTATGATTTTAATTAAACATTAGTACCATTACTCAGGTTATTGTTTCTTTTGAGTGATTTTACATTCTCTGATATTCCAGTCATCTTGTGTTTACAGTTTTGCCACATCTTCAAATTAAAAGGTTTTTCTAGGGTACAGTGTAGATACTCGGTTGTTAGAAGTGCTTTGAATCAAAATTGTCAAAACTTTTACTCTCTCTTTAAATCTTAAACTTTATTTCTTTTTCATGATAACCTGCTGATTGTCAGATGTTCACTGTAAAACATTTTATGCAGGAAAGGCTACCTGTATCTGAGTACTTAGTTTTCTTTAGGGCTTTCACTCCTTTTGTTTGTAGAATTTTGACAGGATTCTGATTTAAAGGCCCTAACCTTGACTTTTTTATATGCTGGAGCTGTGTATAAAATTTTTTCTTCTCATGCTAACTTTACAACATAGTGTTTCAAACACCTTTACTTTTCTTGTTTGCAGTATTCTATTTTTCAAGGAAATTTTAGTCTGCATGAAAAAGTGATTGGATATTGTCTTCCATAATTCAGTGTTTCTTTTCATTCAGTCTGATATTTAAAAGCTATTATATAGAATTTATGTAGCTTATTGTTTCTTATCTTGTGCATGACAATTCATGTATGTCAGAAATTATTTGTCTTGCAACATTAGTAGGGTTAATGACCTATTCCCTACTGTATATGCAACTTGACTGACAATTCTTGCTTCTGATAGTTGCTGTGCCCTAAATAACATCATCAGTACAAGTTTATGGACCTTTCCATTTTGGCTTCATATACTTGTTCGTTTGCCATATATCAAAGTGTCTTCTATTTTGGCTTCCTTGTGGTATTTTCTGTTATAATTGTTGTTAAAGAAATTTGCGTCTAGACACCAGCAATGTCTGTTGTATCCTTGCCAGCCTAATGGCAAATGTTGTGTGGGTAGCAAAGCATTCTTCTTTGCTTTTTTTCATGTCAGCACTTAGCACTCTTCAAACCATTCAACATAAGTATGTGAAAAAAAGTCTTGGTTGCATTGAAGGCTTAAGTTAAGAAAATTTATCCAGTTACTGAAGTAAATTTTCAAAGATTTATTTTAGAGGCCAATTTTTAGGGTATTTACTGAGTTAGGATTAGTTTCTCACTAAAATATCTTTTAAGGTAAAACCAAAGTATTTGACTTTAAGCTTTGATTGTCAGAAAAATATTTGAACCACTGACCAATGAAATTTCTTATAATTAAAAAGCATAATGAATGTTTAATTTTTTCCAGTCTTCTAATGGAGTAATGCAGTGCTTTCAGAGTTTTTCACATGCATGAAGTGAATTTATGAAATATCTTCTACAGTAAGTATTCTCTTCTTAATAAACACAAAACAAAAAAAAACTGATATTTTACCTTTATGTACTATAGAGGAAGTTTTGTCATGGAGTACGTTGGAGAAGTTCTTAATCCTCAACTTTTCAAGCAACGAGTTAAGCAATATGCAAGTGACAAAAATAGCCACTATTATTTCATGGCTTTAAAGAATGATGAAATTATTGATGCCACAACCCGAGGAAACATTTCTCGATTTATCAATCATAGCTGTGATCCAAATTGTGAGACACAAAAGGTATGTTTATAATCATGATAAAAAATATGATTCTGTAAAATGAACTCTCATAAACTGTTAAGTGAAACTGAGAAATAGCATTAGGTTTTTACTTTAAGTAAAATAAATCCTAGAATGAATGTTTATTTGCTCTAAAACTACATTTTACCATAGTTTATAACATTTATGGGTACTTTGTTTTTCTGTTATTTCATTGATTTAAACACAGTTCTCTGTACTTATGGTACTTACTCTTTCACACATGAAGGATGTTCTATTTCTTATACTGCCTTTGAACTGCAGTCTATATCATCAATCAGAATCAGTTTGATAGCCATTTTAACAGTTTGCAAAATCAGTCATGGGCTACATTTTTTGACAAACTTCACCACTCCTGTTACTGTATACAGACATTATTTTCTGTTGAAGCTGCTTTGGGGACTTGAAAATTATGTAATTATATATATGTAATATAATTTTAGTTTGTTCTGACAAAAAAAGAATTGCATATTTTTTAAATCTTTGTTTGTTTTCTTTGTGTATTCACATTATACCGGTGGCTTTTTGTATAAGAATATTTTATTTTATATCCATAGTTTTCAGTTTTTGGATGGGTACTCTTCTCCATTTTGGCTTGAAATGTGGTTTTAGAGACTTTTACAACCTTATTTGCTTTGCTGTGTAAATTATTCAAGTTCTATGAAGAATACTGAAAGACTCCTCTGAAATGTGCCTGACTATATACCATATAAAACTCGTGAAATTTAATTCTTTCCACAGAAAAGCTGTCATAGCATTATAACATAGCAATTAATTAATAGCATTAATTCATAGCAATTTGCTATGAACCTGAGTGTATGTGTGCTTTCTGTGAATCCACATCAAAACTTGAACAACCAACTTGTACACAAACACACTCAACTATGTGTAATATTTGAAGGATTCTTTATCCATGTTTCAAAACAAAAAGTAAATTGTTATAAATGTTATATGCATTTGTTTTGTTTTGAGTTTACTTACAATTTACAACTTTTACAGTCAGATTATATTTTAAAATATCTGACATTTCTATCACTGGTTCAATCGTTATCAAGTACACAAGTTTTTACAATAAAGAATGTTTTAGTATTTAAATCAACATTCAAATTGTAACTATATTTAATTATATTGTAAATATAAATCCATGTGAATTTTACAGATTACTATAATTTTGATTTAAAAAGATTGAAGATATAAATTCATGCAATTTTAAAGATTACTACAACTTGATTTAAAGATAAGTAACTGCACTCAATTCTGGAAGTTAAGAGGTTTGTATTCATACTCCATACTTTTGTCAATGTTTATGAAACTATTTTTATATCTAATCATTAGTATTCCAATCTAGCCATTACTGTTTGGTACAGTAGTTTAAAAAAAGAACAACAACTATTAATTGTGATGCTAAATTTGTTTTCCAGAACTTTTAATGCAGTACATGGATGTCCATAGCTGGTATTTTTTTCATTTTTGTTTTGGTGAGAAAAACTTTCATCTATGACAAGGTATAGTTTGCTGGAAAGTAAATGTTCCAAAAGTTGACTTAGAGATTTTTATGAGGTGATTTATTTTCAACATGTGCAACCTTTAGTATTATTAACAAAATAATTAAACTATTTTATAAGATAATAGAATTTTGGAGAGGAAGTAGCATCTCTGTAACATTGTGCTAAGTGGTTTTAATGTTAATTCCAGTTTATTGTTCACACAGTACTATTCTTGGACTTGTGCTGTATTTTAGAAACATTTTCTTTCTACATCTTTAGTGGACAGTAAACGGTGAATTAAGAATAGGATTTTTTACCAGACGAGCAGTGAAAGCTAACGAAGAATTGACATTTGATTACCAGTTTCAGAGATATGGGTGAGTTTATCAGTAACAAG
Source organism: Tachypleus tridentatus (assembly GCF_004210375.1). Lineage (NCBI taxonomy): Eukaryota > Metazoa > Arthropoda > Merostomata > Xiphosura > Limulidae > Tachypleus > Tachypleus tridentatus. The sequence continues at coordinate 91,916,684 of NC_134827.1, read as the reverse complement.
TTTGAAATTGTATTTATTATTTTTGATTCATTAAAATATCTTATTGAAAAAAACTTTTAAAGAAAATATTATGGTGAACAGCTACCTCTGGTATTTTCAAAGGCATTGTTTATAAATACAAGATAGCAAAGATGCATAATGTAATACTTAGAACCCTTCTTGTTTAATTTAAAATTTACTTTTTATATAGGTGCTTCAGCTAAATGGTTGACAACAATTATTATAGAATATAGTAATTTGTGGAAGTTTGATTAAAAGACATGTTTTGTTGGTCTAACTTGAATGCTTTCACTCACAATCATATTTAATCAACAAAAGTCCAAGCTGGTACTTGTGTAGGTATTCAGTGGTAAATAAACTACTTTAGTATACAGTCAAGTACAATCTCTCAAAAGATCTGTTCTTATAGTTGATGTAGACGTAATAGAATGTTTACTTCAATACTCATCCATATTTTGCACTACATTCTTTTTCAAGATGATGTTTATAATACACAGAAACAGTGATATTACACGCTGTTTTTATCATTCCATGTGTATCATCATTATTATTGTGTAATATTAAGTTTATTTTATTTTTATACAGACAGCCATGTACAAATAACATTTGCTTTTATAAGATAAAATTCTAAATGGAAGAAAAACCATTGCAACTTCCAACTTTGGAATTAAATTACAATTTTATTTAGTTAAATGAAAAGTATAAGTAAAATAAAATAAAATGAACTATTAAACATTATTTTATGCATGAAAATTATCTTTTAATTATTGTTAGCAGAAGAGGTTTGTCACAACAAAAAATATTGGTGTTTGTACTTAATTTTGAAGTTAAATTCCCACAATATTTGATCTCAGTCTAAAATTGATTAACTGAAGCCTTACATTTTTCTATGTGGTTTTTCATTTTATATTGTTATATAAACAATGTATTTTTAATTTATAAAGTATTTGGTGTTACCATCCTATATGGACAAACTTGATATACACACACAAAAATTATTTTGAAGCAATACTGTACGATACTATCATGTAAACCATGTGGAAATAAAGGTAAAAAAACTTATTCTAAAACTAAGTCAACATTTTATCAAAATAAGCAGGTTCTCTATTTCCAACAAACTTGAACTTTATTTTAAAATCCCATTGGGTTTTGCCAGTATTACAACTACTGTTGTGTAATTTGAAGTATCTTAATATTAGGAATGTACAACCTCCAGTGATAATCTATCTCTGGAGGTACGTAATATTGTATCACATAATTGCAAAAATAAAAGTACTAGAAGAAAAAACAATTTTCTTGGTGTTACATGTTCTGCAAAGAGATTGTGAAAAATGTCATCCCATTAGGGGTAAGTAGACTTGTTAGATTGTGAAAAATGTCATCCCATTAGGGGTAAGTAGACTTGTTAGATTGTGAAAAACTGCCATCCCATTAGGGGTAAGTAGACTTGTTTAATTGTGAAAAACCGTTATCCCATTAGGGGTAAGTGGACTTATTGGATTGTGAAAAACTGTTATCCCATTAGGAGTAAGTGGACTGTCTAGACTGTGAAAAACTTTTATCCTTTGAGGTGTAAGTGAACTGTCTAGATTTTGAAAAACTGTTATTCCATTAGGGGTAAGTAGACTTATTAGATTGTGAAAAACTTTTATCCCATTTGGGGTAAGTGGACTATCTAGATTATCTTCTCTGTAGTTAAACTTCTGAATCATAAATATATTATGATAAGGAATCTTATCAGAAAATTTATTATTTTTTTAATGTAATGTAACTTTCCAGCATACAACAATTGCAGTAATTCAGAGAGAATTATGAAAATTTCATTTTTTTCATAATTATTGGAGAAACTAAATGTTTTTTTTTGGTCAATGGCTATAATATTTAACCTTTGATGTGTTGTTTAAGAACTTTTTAAAGTAATGTTTTATTACCTAACCAGGAAAGAAGCTCAGAAGTGTTTCTGTGGGGCTGAGCAGTGTCGAGGATTTATAGGAGAAGATAAACAGATTTCGTTAAAGAATTATAATGGATCAAAAGTATCAACATCCAAGAGGCGTAAAACATCTGAAGACAAGAAACGAGAAAGCGTAGAAGACATTGCAGTAAGTTATGTATAGATATATTTACATATCCATGTTATGTCATAAACATTTTGCACATTGTATTTTTATCAGTAACAAAAAGTATTGGAAGAAGTACACAATATTAATTGCATATAAAATCCATAGCAAATGTGCCAGACAGTATGTATTCTATGTGACAAAATTATGAGACATCTTATTATCAAAAGATATTGTTATTTTAGGTAGTTATTAGGGATAAAAGATAAATACACACATTCACACACATATAAACTTTATTTTACTAAAATATTGTAATCAGATAGAATTGTATTAACGCAGCTGTATTTCATTATATTTAAGATTCATAAAGTTGCATTACTGTAACAAATGTTATCTCATGGCTTTAGGAATTAACTATTAATTAGCCTTGGATCATTTTACCCCAAATAATAATTATATTACATGTGCTTTATAGTGTTTGACTATGTGAATTTAATCAGTTCAAACATCTGTGATCTAAACATTCTTCTGTTTCTGAACTGTTAAAAAAAACTAGTTAAGTATATGTAATGTTTATCTTTTGCGTGAGCCTGAGAAGAATCTTCTCAAAATTTTGTACTGTCTTTTACTTTGGTCCATTTCTCTGTTACGGGTACTAGCACTCTCTTTAATAGCAACTGTTGGCTAAACAAAAGCTACTGGTGTTCATCAGATCTTCTGTTTAAAATGATGAGCTAGGTGTTGAACTGACAAGTATCTTGTATATTTTTTCCTTTGATAGGTGCCCTTTACTCTTCAAGGTTTTGTGGTTCTTCAGTATTATTTATAGAAAACTGTGGCTTTAGAGGCTTTCTAGCAGTTCTTTTGTGCCTTGGTGATGAATTTGATTTTAAGAAATAAAATTAGCTTTGTAATTTTTTGGAAACAGATAAATTTCCTGAACTCCTGAGAGTGCTGACTGATTGCTTATATCTGTCTGTCTGTCTGTCTGTATTTTGTTTGAATGGGTGTATTAGTTCCATCCTTCCTTTTCTTCCATGAAAAAATTTAGGAAGAATTCAGCATTCGTATCTCATGTCATTTCACAATTTTTTTATGCACATGAGAAGTGAATGTGATATTCATATCAAAAAGAAATGTTCAACCATTCTGCTTTTTTCTTACACTGAACAAAGCTTGTATATTAAGGACTCTTACATGTTATTACATGCTATTAATATGTAAAAGTCCTCCTGTTAAATTTTGTTAATATTGTAAAGTATTTTCTTAAAACAGTTTTTGTATCATAACTTTGAGACTATTTTTGATTATGATGATTTTGTGGCAGTTGAAATGCTAAAACTCAAAGTCTGGGGTAAATGTACTCAAGTTCCACTACTGAAAGGCTACCTACTTTTTATCTGTTGCTTACTGAAATATTCTTCTAATTATTTTAATTTTCCATGATAAGAATGCAGATAATTACTTTTTTGATAGTTATTATACACAGGATTATTTGAAAGATAATTGGCCTATTTTGATAGCCATAACTTACTGTTCATCAAGAAACTATAATATTTGGTAGGTAAAGTGTAGAGAGTGTAAAAAGTGATTTCAATGCCAAAAATAATGATCAAGAGCTAAACTTGTATTCTCAAGATGGCTGGTATGGGTATTCCAACTTTAATTAAAGTACAGAGCAATGTTTCAACCTTCTCAGGACATCTTCAGGTTAACAAAGAGAGTTTGCAACTGATCGTTGTTTGGCACGTGCCTTAGGAATGAGAGTGTAAACGGGTACAGAATTGTAGGGGTTATTGCAGTTAGATGTCAGGTTATTAATTGGTATAGGTGTAAAGGTGTTCTTTGATATTGGTTTAATGTTGGTTTCATCATTAATTTTATCAGGTGAGCATAGTTTTGTGGCAGTGTTCATTTGGTTTCTTTATATGTTGAGTTTCTGTTTTGTTTCATGTGCCCAGTTCCAGAGAATGTATAATCCAGTATGGGTGACTTTTCTATGGCTTTTTCCTTTGAATTGGGCATCAGTTGTTGTGATCTTGAGGTTGAGAAATGCTATTTGGCTAGTTTTTCATGTTCGAAGGTGAACTTAATGTTGAGGTGTATGGAGTTAACATGGTTGAAAGTGTGTTCTGTAGATGTGAATCTAGGAATTGTATCATCAACATACCTGTACCAGTATAGTGGTGGGTGTAAGGCTGAATTGATTGTTTATGATTCAGTCTGTGTCATGAAAATGTTGGTTAGAACTGGTGACATGGGATTGCCCATACTAAGCCATTTATATGTAGATAGTTTTGGTCAATGAACATAAAGTTAGTTTTAGTGGTATTGAATTGTATAACGGTTGTTAATTGGTTGCCGGGGATGTGTATCGATGGGTTGGAGTCTTGGATATACAGTTCTAAGGCTGTCTTGCAGGTTTCAGTTGTTGGGACTTCTGTGAAGAGGGAGATTACATCAAAACTGCCATTAAGGGTTTATGGTTTAGTTGATCAAAAATAGATTTAAAGTTAAGAGTCTTTGAGAAAGGAGCTGATTGATGTTACATATTTAGAAAATGCCCACACTATATATTTACCAAGGTTATAATCGAATGTTTCATAGGTCGACATTATGGGTCATAGTGGACAATCAGGTTTGCAAGGTTTGGGGGTGTTATATAGTTGTGTGCATGAGTCAATCTTGCATAGGTAAGAATAAAGATTTTTCTGAGATTGTGTTTTTGTTGGATTTGTGTGTATTTGTTTAAATTTGTTTGTATCTGATGAGATGTTCATTTTATTTTGATGTATTCATTTGTGTTCATAATAACTAAAGCATTGCCTTTATCTGCTTTTAGAATTTTGATGTTGTTGTCTTAATTTGTTTATGGAATTAATATCTTTTTGTGTGAGATTGCTTTTGAGTTTTCTTTGTGAAATTATATTTGGTTTTGCGTGAAAATTCTCTGAAAAATTTCTTTAAGATACTGTTTTGAAGTGTTTTGGAGAAATAGATGTTTTAAGTTCTACCTGGAAAGATAGGTTGGTGGTTTTCAGTGGAATTGTTTTCGAAGTTGTCTTCTTCCTGCTGGTGGTTTTCCGTTGTTTTGTTGGTGTTTCTGGTTTGTGTAGAATGGATCACTAGTCTTCTTGAGAAGTCTTTCAGACAGGCTTTCATTTCAAAGGAAGGAATATTTCTAGGTGTTGCTGCGAGGTTGAGTCCTTTGTTGAGCAGATTTATCTCATCACGAATTATCATAAGGGTTTGTTATTAAATTTTCATACTTGAAACTGTATAAAACAAGCATAAAGAATAGATCATCTATTCTTCTTTTACAAGTGGCACACAAAAAGCTGTCTCTAGAAGTCAGAATTGCTCTTTCAAAGCACTGGCAATAATGCTGGTGTAACATTAAGATTGTATTGGCATGAAGGTGGAAAATGAAGACCATACTGAGACTTATTGGAATAATAAAACAAATTTAACAAACATGATTGGGTGCTAATACAACTGATAATGATACTTCTAACTTCACAGTGAAGTCAGACAAAAGACTTGTTATTAGAGAAAAATATTCTGAAGAGTAATGTTGCATCAGTTAAGTTGCAAAGCACGTCATACTACAGCAGTCAATAGTCTGGAAAGTCATGAGTAACATGATGAGACTGAACCCCTACAGGATACAGACTGTTTCTGAACTGCTGAACAGGCAATGCACATGAGCTGCTAAACTTTCTGTTTTCAGTTTCTTATTCTTGACTTGATTGAGAATCATAAATATCTGTGTAGAAAGACGATGTCTTGTGACCAAATTATTGGTCCACCCTAAGTCATTACTGTATTGTGAGACACTGGTGCCTTTGCAGTGAGTGATACTTGGAACTGTTGGGATTTGTGCAGTGTTTTTGCTATGTATCATATTCTCTAATAAATGCAACTAAAGGACATGAATTGATGTAAACCCTTTTGATGCATCACTCTTTTAGACAATGTTTACCATCAGTTTTTTTATAAAAAATGAAAGTCAGCATTTTGAAAATTTTATTTAAAAATAATGTTTGCTTACATGAGGATTTGAGAAAATTTATTTACTTTTTGAAAAATGTCAAAAAATGAGTAAAAATATGTTCCCTTATATTTTTGAAATCGACAAGAGTCCACTCTAAAATGCACTTTCCTTCCCTACATTGTGGTAATCGACAATTTGATCTAGTCAGCTGTTGTAGATTACCACAGCGAAGGGACAAATTTCTTCTTTGTGGACTTTTGTCGACTTACACACTTAAGGGAAGAAACAAAATGATTAAACATTATTGACACATTGGCTTTGAAAATTTGATCATAAATGTAAGTTGGTAATAAATTATTTTACACTGGAAACATGTTTTCCAGTGTCTCATTTGTTCTAAAATTATAGACTTCAGATGATTAGTTTTGAATTATGGACATTATAATAATATATTGAAGTCTTAGTTAAAATGTAAAGTATGCAAGTTCTTAATAACTTTCATTTTTAGATTAATTTTTGTAAGTTTTTTACAGCATAAAGATGCCTGATTTTTGTGCTTTCGCCTTCTTAAAAATATTTTGATTAAATATTTATGAATGTATATGTAAGAGTAATGTCAACAATTACTTATTTTATGTTTTGTATCGTATAAAATTGAAGTTTCCATAACATTTTTCATTACTTGCTTCAAAATGCTGTGGCAATAATAATTAGAAGGTGTTTTAGAATATACGAAGAAATAGGTACCAAGTTTCACATCTATAGATTTGAACTTTTTGTACAAAACCTAAAATGTAAACACATTCCAGTTGTTTTTCATTTAAACCATCAAACAAACAACTGAGTTGGAGTAAGGTATTACAAGCATCTCACCAATCTTTGCTGCAGAATGAAATAACCAACAAACTTAGAATAAGAACAAATTTTTATTTAATTGAAATATTGATGTAAGAAATTGAAAGTTATTTTATGGCTTGACACATTAAAAATATGCTCTTTCTTTTCGTTTTTTTTTCTTCTTTCTCTTTTTTTGCAGCACATGGTAAAAATATGGTAACAAATAATATCAGTTATCTCAAAACCTAAAAACTTCTATTTGATAAGCCTAATTACAAAAAAAGGTTTCTATGTCCTTCACATAACATCACTCTCTTTTCTGATATCATTTGAATAATACAACAGAAAAAAAAAAGCTTATTGATGGAAGTCTTTTTTTTTTTATGTCCATACACCTAGATTCAATTTAGTTGATTTCTTGAAATGTTTTTAATGTATTTTATAATAACATTAGATCTGTTGCTTTTCATCCAGTTTATTTTTATGTAGTTATGGTTACCTGAAACACAAAATAATACAACCAGTATATTTATTAATTTTTGTTGGACATTTAAATACACACTGACTTTTAGATGCATGGTTAAAATAATTTTTGTGTTATCACACCCATTTGGCTTAGCCTTACATAACTTGTATGGGGTAATGAATTTGAACTTTCTTAAATCTGCCTTTATGGCTAACTGTGATATTGACTTCATATTTACCAATATTCTTCTCACTAAAGCTATTGATTTGACTATCCGTGTGACTTACGAGAATAATGGTGTTATGCGAGGCATTCCATAAAATATGTTAAAGACACTACTGGATTTTTATATTAAGAACTCACACATTTTATCTTTAATAATGCTGTAGATTCTGCTTCAGTCCCTAGTCTCATTTGTTTATCTTGTTACCATGTAAAACAATAAAAGAATGATAACTTTATTAAGCTGATAATGGCCAGAAAGTTTAGGCTTAATAATGTTTTTATTCTTTTATTATTAATATTTTCTTCATGTTATGCTGTTGAAGTGCATTTATCGTTCTTTATATTCTATGAAAAGTAGTAGCTGTATCATTAACTAATATGCTGTAAACCTTCATTTTAGACTAGTTATGTTAAGGGCATTTTTTAAAAATTATTTTAGTACGTGTCCTTCATGAGTCAGGGTAACATTCTTCAGTACCAGCATGGGAACCCATGCTTCATGTACTTTCCTACTGAAAGACAAACATCTTAACCTTAAAGAAGTGAATGATGTTGAATTTTGTCAAAGCCATTATAGGTGTATATGTCAAGTCTTATTTGACATCTATGTTTACCAAAGGTTGATGAATTTCAGTTTTCTATGAGGGGGACCAACCTATCAGTATACTTCTGTGCCAGGTAGGGTATTGGTCAAGTTGGATTCCAAATAAAATAATCATGAATACCAATAGTGTCAGTGACTTCAATTGGAGCTTTGCATTTAAAGCTTCTATGAGATTTCAGATAAACAGGAACAGCACTTATAGAATGGCCATCCTGAACTTCCTCAGTGTCACTTGAAGATTTAATTGCACCATCATCATCATCCCAACATTCATTAGCATCACTAAAATCCTGAAATATAGTTTCAGTCTCCTCAATTTTTCTACTTCTCTATTTCATAGTGCAATTGTTTGCTTACCCTCACATTTACGATGTTACTTTGCATTTCGTAACAAATCATCACAAGAACATTCAGAGTAACTGCATTTTATGCATGAAGCCCATTTAGGACACTTGCATTTACAAGTCAACCTTCCAACATGTAACACTTTATATCAAGAATTTAGTGCCTTTATCTGGGCAACAGAACTTTGCCACTGGTCTAAGTAGTGTGTCAAACATATCCTTTTTGACCAATCAAAATGCTTGCAAATTTTTGTAACAGCACAACAAATGTTTCAGTGAGGCAATTAACTGGGTTAATTTCTTACACATTAATACTAGAATTTATTTACTTTTTGAAAGCAGTATTGGGAATTTTCTCTTTCATTCTGCTGATGTGATGGTTTTTTTCAAATTTGAAGTCATATTTTCTATTGCCCACAATATAAGTCGTGTATTTAACTGTTCTGCAATACCACCTCTACAAAAAGCCTTATCATTCTCATAGTTTAATTTAAATGTCTCAAACATTTTGTATATCTCTTTTAAGATGCAAATAACTGTACATCATTTCAAGATTTTAAAAACAAAGATTACAGATGCACAGACAGTTTTTAAGAAGGGCACTAATATCCATGTTGAGGAATTAAATACATAAACATATACATTTGGTTTATATTTTGAATTAAATGTAATGATAACTAGAAACTTAAATCCTGAACATGAAGACTGCTTAGTTGAAAAACATTACTAATATAGTTGCAGAAAAAGAATGTGAACTTGTAAAATTTATGATGTATATATTTAGTTTCTATTGACATAATCTTTGTTTCGAAAAAAGCAGAGAACCCCAAAATTACCCATTTGTACCAAAAATGCAGAGTGACTTTATTTGCTCAGTGAGTGACAAAAACTATACGGTACTGGATATGACCTTTTTGTACATTTTTTATTATTATGAATGAAAAATATTAGCTTTATATAAAGGAATGAATATGTTTTTGGTTTTTACATTTTATTCAATCATGGTTTCTTAAAATACATCATGTCAGTTTTGTTTTGGTAAATGTAATCAATGTGCAGATGTTGACAACGATTAAGAAAAATAACAGGTTTTTGTGATTTACTTGTAGCAGTTGGAAATAATTGATACATGTACTTGTATAATTTTCCAAATCAAAGATAATCTTACATTATAAAAAACAAAACAAAAAACAATTGGACAAACATTTTGTGTGTGTAAAGGAAGATTTGTCCCCTAAACAGAATTATAAAATATTAATAGAGCAGTAACAAAGTATATCCAAACTTTTCTTGATGAATTTTATTTATGATAAAATTATTCTTATACCAACATGAATAACATTAAACTTTCAGAAGAGCTACAACACAACTTTAGGGAAAAAAAAAAAGTTCATATGATCTGCAAAACTGGACATTGTTTAGGTGAAATTTTGATAGGCTAGTACATCGTGGAATCCTAATACTAGCTTTTTCTTACAGCCATTGCTACCTTGCCAAAGTGTCAGGCCTCTGGATGACAAGAAGCTCTCTGGAAAGGTGGCAACAGCTGTAGGTTTTCTGATTTAAAAGTCAGGTAATATTTGTTTGTTAATATCTTGGTATAACAGAAAGACATGATTCACAAGCACATATCAACAAAAAATAATTTATTGCCCTTTCTTCCTCTGAGGAATAAAAGCATGTATACATACATGTATAAAGAAAACAGATCATGCCTATAATATCAAAGAACAAGGAAACAAGCCAAAATTGTACTAATGTAAAAATTACAAAGAAGTACAGCTTTTCAGGAGAATAACTTCAGTAGTAGCTCCCAAGCACTGTTGATACCTGACATTTTTAATTATCCACCTAATCATAGATTAAAAATACAGAACACTATTCTAACAGCTGCAAACTAAGTAAGTGATGGAGCCCAAGTGCTCTTCCTCACAATGTCTTGAGTCCAAATACACATCCATGATCGATTGTAGGAGTGGTAATTACCAATTAATATAGAAGTATAATACTTACCAGTTCAATGATATAGTCACCAGTTTCTTCCTGTCATAGTTATTATCATTCAGCACTAATGGGTATAAAATACTGGAGGGTTAGTAACTAAAGTATGAGCTATATTGGTGGGTAACATTGTCCTGTATGAAACTACCATACCTTCAGCGAGTAATGGATATGTAGTTAGATTCATGATGTTGTGGAATGTTTGAACATGTGGGCAATACTTGTTAATTGGTTTACTGTTGTGGCATACTACTTTCTTCACCTACAAGTTGGTGGATAACTGGAGAAACAGGGTATACCCAATTTTACATTGGGAACTTTTACCACAATTATTCTTTAGGAAAGTTTTACCTTTTTCTAATTTTTACATCTTATACAATGTTGACTTATTCAGTTTTTTGCCGAGACATGGTCCATTATATTTAGATCCTCTTTACTGTTCAATGAAGGTAACAGTTATTGTCTCTATAATGGCTACAACTCTTAAATTGTCATGAGACCTATAAGTGCGTATATACATGATCTACTACATAATATAATACAAAATCTTATACTTTTAGGTAGCACTCTACAGTTTGTAAAGAAGTATTATTTATCACATCCAAACGTTTTCTTTAACCAATTGTTCAAGGGTATTTCTGTATTGAAAATGTTCACACTCTTACCCACTTCTTAGTGTACTTGTAGAGATTGGCTCATATCAAACTGAGATCTGTGCCACAGAATAAACACTGATGTGTAGCACCATCTGTTAGTAGATGACAAGAAAGAAGTTTTATTGTAACATTTCAGGATCATGCTACATTATTTATATGTGTGATTAAAAATTCCAAAGTAGTTAAATTTGCCTTTTTCTGAAACCAAGATCTCTTAGAAAAGTTCCTGAAATGGTCACTTCCAGTAAAAGTAGACAACAAACACATGAAAATCCTCACTGAAAATATGCCACCTTTCATTGCATGGTGACTTGTGAAACCAAGTACAAAACACACTACTTACAAACAGCTTGATTATGTAGTGATTGCAAAAGTTGGGGAGTTTCAGATGAATTCATGATATTAATTGTCCATACAATATCCTAAGAATGAAACTTGAATCTTATTTTATAGTCAGTTGGATAGTTTGGAGCCATTTTGTTTGAGCTGTGTGCATTGTATTTTGTTTTCTGCTGCTGCTGACTAGATTTCTAATCTTGCAGGAAGTATTGTGTAATTGCAATACTAGTGTGTAGGAAGTGTTGTGTAATTGAAATATTGGCATGCAAGACTGTTCTTCAGCTAATATTAGAGACACTGACATTTTGTTAAATTTAATTGTTTTTAGAAGATACAGACTGATTGCATGTAAAGTTAGTAGATACTATATGTACTTGTCTTATAGACTCATGACTAATGCTCAGAGGAAGTTGTTCTGAATGTGGAGTGATACACAAAGTATATCTTACCTAAATGACATAAAAGTTATGAACATCAGACATATTCTGAGAAGAAAATTCTCTGTATTCAAGTATTATACATATATCTCATATTCTTACAAATGATAGAAAGAAAAATAAGGAATGGGGACAAGTACACACATTCTTCTGTTCCTAACATTTTAATTTTCTGTCTGATGTATATCCTACAGTAATATTAAATAATTATATTTGAGCTTCTTTATCATAAATCTACATACTTAGACGTGTATTTATCTGAGCATGTTTTCATTTGTAAGGATAATATTCTGTTATTATTTTAAAACTTACTCCTTCTTTTTAAAGCTTCCATTATATATGAAAACATTCCTACAATAAAATTGAGTATTAAAATGCTGAAAAATTCAATATACTTAATTTTATGTCTAGTGAAGATATTGCTTCTTGTCACAGTTTCTGTAAGTTCATTTGTTTTTGTCAAATGTCATCAGTGTACTTCATTAGCTTTTAATTGTTAAACTAAGATTTGCATTTAAATTCTTTTCTTTACAATTTCACTGTCGAAGATTCTGTGGTAGCACACTAATTTTGTTGTTAAGAGCTTGTTTTTTTAGCTTAATGGTAACAATTCTATTAATGTAAGATTGAATTATTCACAGAAATGGAGAATTATGTGAAAAATACTTACAGTATACACAAAATCATAGTGGTTGGTAACACTACTGGTCTTGTAGGTTTTACTGTAAATTTTATTATTTTTGAATGCAGTGTCTTTTAGTGGTTTTTCCAATGTATCACTGGTTACACATTGGGTACATGAATTTGTACATCATTAGCAAGGTATTAGTGGATATTGTTTGTTTTGAAAATGAAGATCTCTTGTAACCAATATTATGATCTAAAGACAGAGTTTAACTGAATTTTTTAGTGCAGCTGTTTCATAATTTGCTTCTTAATATTGTATGAAATAATGCCTAATTACAGTATTTCTACATTAACAGTTTTCTTTGGGACATCTAACAAAACAGATGGATAACTGAATTAACTCATAAGTTGATATACCTTGATAACAGCAAGACTGAATAATGACATTGTTATATAAACTTTTGATCTTGTTGTGCAATACTTAAAGAATGAAAAGAAAGAAGCAAATGGCAAGTGAAGAACATTTCATAATCAAATAATGTTTTTCATACTACCCATCACATCAGTATTCTTTAAGGCAGTAATCCATTTGAATTAGCTATTAACTGAAAACACTTTCAGTAATAGTTTTCCTGTAATTTTATGCATTTCATTTATGTCTGTTATCCTTTTGAAAAGTTTTTGTTAAATGTACAAACCCTGGTCATCATATTCACAAAAATAAGAGCAATCTCATATTAATATCTTGACCCAATAGTTTACACATTTGCTAATGTTTTAACAACTGAGCTGCCAAGGTGTCAAGCTTATATAGGAAATTAAAAATTTAAATGTCACTACCTTTCACTTAGCACAAACAAATCTTCTATTGTGTCCAACATGTGTAAATGTGTGCTTCATTAATTTGGGTAGCAAGTGTGCTTACACATGGAAACAAAAAGCGTAATTGTTTGAGCCATTTTATTCAGAAAATTTTGAACACTGATTCTTTAACTGCATCTACAACTTTAAGGAGATATTTTGCTTTCACTTCATGCTATCAATACCATCTTAACATAAAGCAATATGTTATTCAGTGGAAGTTTGTAACAGTATAACATTGCTGTATGAAAATATTTTATTTTTTGTAAGAAACATTTTCAACTGCTTGTATTTCTTCAAGTGTAAAGAGGATTATCTTTCAACTTTCTAATAGTTATCTTTATGTGCTGGTTAGTTCTCATAGTTGTGTAATTCTTCTATCATTCTTCCTGTATTTTTATAGCATTAGTGCAAAGTCAGACCAGGATAAATAACCTTTGACCCATGTTGTAGCTTGATATAAATATTGTCCAACAATAACAAGGGTAAGAAAATACAAGAACTTAAAACAGAAATGCAATGAAGTAAAAAAAAAATCTGTTTAAATGGAATTTACTAAATTTTAAATTGTTCTTTTCTGTGCAAAAGACTTTATCGCTATAAGTTAGTTTGTGGTCAAAGATGTGTAAAACTATTGAAATCCACCTCAACGTTGTTGTTTCAGTAATAAGAGTAAATGCTGTTTGCATTCATTTCAATACATATTTGTAAATTTAAAATGTAGAGAATGTTGAGATAAATATATTTTTTATGGGCTGGTAATTCAGCTCCTTTCTAATAAGTTTCTTTGGCCAAAAATTCATTTGATATCTTAAAAAAAAAACCAACTGATATCTTTAGTAGTAATATTTAAAGTTAGAGTAAAAATCATAATAACTGCACTATTTATTTACTCAAAAAGTTGGTATCACTTCATTTATTCCATTTTATCCCTTAATGTATTTGTAATAAAACTATATATACGTTTCCTATTATGAGCTTGAAGTGATATTGTAGCATACATGATGTAAAAAAGCAAGGACAAGTAATTGTAAATGGTTTAGTGAGAATAATCTTTCTTTACTCCCTTGAAAAAATTCATTTTACATGAAATATTTTTGTAAATAAATTCCTCTTATTATTTTGTTTATTTGTGATATTGTCCCCATTTATTGCATGTAATTGTACATTTAAACATTTCCAGAACTTATAATATGAGCATATCTTTGTTTTTAATGTATTTGAAAGTTTCTAGTTCAGCTTTCTGTGTTTAGTCACAAATTCCAGCTAAATAATTAATATCTGCCCAACATTGAACTGTGCTAATCGTGCATTTGTATGAGTACAGGTATGAAGGGCAAACAAGACTGATCATGCCCTTTTCTTTACATGACCTACATTTTACATTGATTAGTTTTAAATAGCTGTTAAGTATGGAAACTGGTGACTGTTCCTGTGAATAAGACTAGTTGGATAAAGTGGCTGGCATGAAACTGAAAAATTCCAGTGATGCTTTAAATTGAATGTAATACTAATTCAATTTAACTTCTCTTAAGACTACTGTGGATATCATGTAGTGAGATCATATATTTGTTTCTCTCTAGCAGCCATTCACACAGTTAGCTAGCCTAAGTAAAGAGTATTTTTAATCATTCATTGTTTTCATCATAAATGTTAATGCACCTGTTATTTACTAATAAATTGTTTTTTTTCTATTTATTGGGTTTTGTCTCCCTTTTAGAGTTGTGACTTAAAGTTTTCATTTTGTATTTATGACCTTCTGGTATTATGATCATAACTTTTTAAGGTTTCAGTGTAGGTTTAGGTTGTGTAAGTACAGGTGTCAATGACAGTTGAATTACAGCATTATTGTCACAGTTGCAAAAAAGTGGGGAAATTGTGCTTATTTTATTTTAATAGCTCATGAATGTTGAGTGAAAAAATAATTACATGTTAATGTTTGTAAAATGCTAATCTGCTTGTATGGTAGAAAGTCCACATATTTATGAATTTCAAGAACCAGAATAATATGATTGCAGGTGTATGATATTTTTGCACTTCATCCTCCATGACAGAGGTGTAGTAATACTGATGAATTTTCTTTCTACGTAATGAAATCCTGTTCATTTGTAGAATGATCAGATTGTGGATGTGATGCAGTGAAATTCACGGTAATAGTAATAACTGTAAGTCCATACAGACAGTGATGGTTTTAATACTTGCTGGATACAGTCTATGACAGCAATGTTGAGTTCATTACTTGAAGCACACAGGTTTGGCAGTGTTGTATGTTAAAAGAGAAGCTACAACAAGACAGTGAAAGAGCACAAGTTCAAGACTTTCATGCACTGTAGCATCTTGGTTCTGATTGACCTGATCCATTTCATGCTTCAACAGTTCATTCCATTAAATTATAATCCATATTTGACACAATTGTGTAAAAATGTGTTTAACACATTGACCAGCTAAAGTTTTACGTCAGTGACAAGTCTTCTTGATTAGATGAAGAATCAGAGGTTGGGAAGATTTACAGATCAGGTGTGTTGTTTTATCTGTACCTGACTGATGAAAAAGATGTTGCAGGAATATTTCTGTTCACCTGTACAGAAAGTTGGTGACATTGATCTCCAAATTGATATTGTTTTAACTAAAACTGCTCAGCAGAATTGTAGTAAAATCTCAACAGAAGGTTTTATGAGATCTGAAAGCCAAAAATGGTTTCCACTCCTTATTGTTCCAGTTGTAAAGTGAAAATTTTATAGTAAAACACCTCAGTTATCTTTACCCTTTATCTTTATTTTTTTCTGTAAAATTGAATATTCCCTAGATTTTTATTTCTTTCTCTCTTTGAAAGATTATCCTGCAGAATCACTTTTGTATGTAAAGTTATATTGTATTGTGAGATATTTAAAAATCTGTTTGTATCAAATTTGATACTACATTTTTGTTTTACTGTAGTATTAATGTTTACTTTGACTAAATACTGTATCAAGGTAAAGGCTTATGCAAGCATCATGACTTCTAGTGTTAGTTATAGTTTATGATTGTGTTTCAAGTTAAATCATGATTCATATAAAAAATAAAATTAAACCCACTGATATTATTTCTTTCGATTCAATTTATTTTTGCAGTTGATTGGAAAATCCTTTAAATTTTGGTCCAGTTTAATACAGTTTTAGTCATTTCAGAGCTAGTCTTTTGAAGACTTTACTTATTTTGATAGACAGTTTTTATTTTTGATTACAAACTTTTATAGCTTTGTGTAGATTTTGCTCTTTGTTTTTTGTTGGTTTTTGCTGAACAATGCCCAGCAGCCAAGATTGAATGTATCTTTTTGAATCAGATTGTGTTGGAGAAGCTAGCATTGTTTAATTTTTTGTTTTTCTTCTTTTAGAATGGTAGCATTATTAATTGTGATGAAAGAATAATCATAATTTGAAACCCCATTGTTTGACTGAATCATGGAAGTCATAGAATTATCTTTAGTATATTTTGAGGCTTGAACAAGACACTGTAAACTGCACTTTGCGTTTCTTTCTTTCATGTCTTTGAATTATATGCATTTAATAATTTAGGCAAGAAAATATGATTCCAAAAACAGTCATTTTCAATTTAGGAATGCATGAAACATTACTCGTAATAAATCATTTTCATATGACTTAATTTTTCACACAATTTTAATTATTGACACACGATTCAAGCTGTCAATCCTGTTCAAGCATTGTACAACAGTTTCTGCTATTGAGTGTTTTATCCACCTGAAAAAAAGAATTATTTAGTCATAATTGTTAGAAGTTAGTATCTACTAATGAACAAAATTTTTATGTAGAAAAGGCAATTTACCTACCACTGGTTGATTGTGTGTGTAAAAAAAACTTGATTTAGTGCCTTCACTAAATGCTGTTACATTGAACATTTTCCAAAATTTAATGCTGACATTCATTGTTGGCATGCTTTATTTGCTAAATCAACTTTGTGGTTGTTTACCCCTGGTTTTCAACATTGGGTCAACACATTTGGTGAGCCAAAGGAATATTGAAAGTGAAGAATTAAAACCACTAGATTCTATGGGGCATGTGACACTTGTGATAAGTGACTAAATGTGGACAAGATAACCTCATTGTTATAAAATAAAATCACTGTTCAAATGCAGGGTTGAAATAGAAACACATTTATCCAGTAACATTTTGAGCAACTGTTCTTCTTTAGGCATAATACAAAATTGAATTTTAGCATAATGAAGAGTATTTACTTGGAACATCACAAGATAAAGACATTTGTTACTGTTTAGGTAATGCAAGGAAAGAATATTCATGGCAGCAATTGTTGCCATACTTTTCAAAATGACTATGGTGCTCTTAGAAAATCACTAAAACCCATGATTATTATGTCCACCCTTTAGTATTCTTTCGGCCATTGTGTCCTCACGATCTAAATTTTTATTGAATACCTTTGTAAAGGGAAAACTATTGGTGATCAGAAATGCTGCACTTACAACCTACAGAAGTTACCTGGTTACAAATAATATCACATGAAATGCACATAGTGGATGGAGTGAAGTTTTCATTGTGATTGGCAATAAAATGTGTAGTTTGCTGAATCGTACCATACTGCAGGCTCTCATTAATACCAATAGAGTGACAGCAGTGCATGACATTCAAAGTCAGCACATACATATGTTTGTCAGAGTGAATTGTATAACTGCAAACACTCCTTGCATTAAACATGTCTAAAAAAATAATAATGTAAGAGGGAGAAGGCAATGGTACTGTGGCAGACCAGAAATTGGAACAGTCTTCTTATCAGTAAATATGTAGATTACATTCTGATTTTTTAGAAAATGAAGAGAAATAGAATATATCAATAATTCAGTGTGATGAATTTTATGTGTAAACACACAAAAGGCTTAGATCTGCCACATTAATTAGCTATGTTTAACATAACTGATTTACAAGTAGTGAGTTGTGCAATACAACATGTGATGAGTGTGACTGCATGCTAGTGTAGTTTAGGTCTAGTTTACTGTTTATTGGTACTAATCTACATTAGAAAGTACATGAAAAAATACTGTGATGAGTATTGTTTTGAAACAAAATGTTGACCTTATGTTATGGCAGTGTATCTTTTTATCTTATCTGTCTGTTCATCAAGATTTTTGAAGGACTGCTGATTGGAGACCATTTAACTGGTTTTCATTAATCTTGGTCAAGTAGTCAAGCATGTTGGGTTGAATCTTGTTGATAGAAATATTAGACCTTTAAACTTCTTCCTCCATGGATTTTATCTGGTTATTTTCAAGATTAGACAAAGTAATTACTGGATAGAGTTGCATAAAAGTTGCATACAAGTCTTATGTTAAAGGACATTTGAGATCAGGAGGGGACAAAAGCTAGAAATCTAATAATGCACTTGTTCTGTTTATAGGTAAATCTGATCTTTATCAAAGTTAGAGAAATTAATAAGTGGATAAAGATGCTTGAAATTTGTTCATTATTTGTGAGGTCACTAGAGATCAAATCCTGGAAACATTTAAAATGCTTCTTTTCCCAGGAATTTGATTTGATTTTTCCAAAGTTAGATAAATTAGTAAGTGGAGAGTGGTGCCTAAAAGTTGTGATTTTCAGGTCAAATATCATTTGTGTCAAGGGGATAAAAACTAAAAGTTTTAATAAGGTCACAGGGCATTTTAAGTTACCATGATACCTCTTCTCTTTTTTTTTTTTTTTTTTTCTCTCTCTCTATTTTTTTAACTTAAAGCTGATGTAGTGTTATGTCATAAGTCTCATTGGTTGAAGATTATACTCACCTACCTGGTAATGTGGAAAGAAAGATCAGTTTCGTAAGTCCCCAGTGAAAAATAAACTTATTGTTAAACTCAGTTCTATTCCATTAACATTAGTAAATTTTTTTTGGTATTGGTGTCTTTGAAATGAAAGAAAATCCAAGGTCAAATAGTCTTGTCCCAAAATGAGTTTCCTGGCATGATAATTTATTCTTACATTGCATTTGTCTCCCACTGTTGTAGGAATTTTATTTCTCTTGAAGAAAATTTCATTTGTCTGACAGCCATCTTGTAACTTCTAACAAAGCATTCCAGACTTACAATCAGCATTTAGCAAATAATATCATGTTGCACCATTACTACTTAGTATCACTAAATTTTGAAATGTGTCAATTGGAGACATTATTTTTAAGTCAAAAACAAAACCTAAACAAATTATTTAGTATCTGAACAGTGATTAAAAAATGTTGTGAAGTGAAATCTTGTTCTTGTTTTTTAGTGAAGAAAAAAGGAATGTGTTTCTAGGTTTTTAAATGTAAATTACTTGCATGTGTCCATGTCTCTTTAAATAAGTGTGTTTTTGAAATTTCTATAACTCTTGATAAAAGGGTTAGAATATATTTTTCTGTTAAGTTATTTGGAATATTATGGATGTTGTATTTTGGAAGTGAATGCTTAGTATGGTTAAGCTTTAGGCTCAACTTTATTTGTTTGGTGGTAGTTTTGGGTATATATATGACTGATGCACAGTGTAAAGAAGAAACATCAGAGGTAACCAAAACATTGTTTATCCATTTAACTGTGAACTTTTTGTGTCTTAATCTTTATGCATACTTATATAGTTAAATCTTCATACTTATAGTGTCTTTTCATTATTCAAAATACAACTTTCTTTTGTATTTTAAATATTTGGTGTTTTATTTGTTTATAGTAGTTAGATTTCTCAAGTTTTCATTCACATCTTTTTGTCCTAGATCATTTTAACACTTTCACTTATTAGTTAGGTCATATTTTTACAGAAAGTGTTATTAATATTTTAATGCATTAAATATTGTCTAATTTATTAGTCAAACATTGTGACAACATATCTCAACTAATGCTTAATTTTTCATATTGAAAAATATGCTGTTTTAAATTCTAACTTGATGTTTAATTTGTGATAAATGTGAACTCATTTGTGTTATTATGCATGTCTACTTAAAATGATATTTTTAATGAAACCTTTTTTAAGGATCATTTTAGACCATGCATTTTAGGGTAAGAAGTTTTATTAAGTTGAATCTTATCTTTATCAGCACATGCTTCACTTAGTATTAAAGCCTTTGGTTAGAATGCTGTTTGTTGTCATTATTTTTATCCTCTATTGCTTTGTTAACCCATTATATGGCATGTTTTTCATATATACCTGACTGTCATTTGTATTTGATCTGTAAATTATTACATGATGGATAAATACTTACATGTGTAATTTATATTTAGAATCAACTTGTTTCCATATGTTTTCCATTTTTACAGTGATGAAGTATTTTTGTATGTGGGATACTAACTCTCTGTTATTGTATTAAATTACATGTGTAATTTATATTTAGAATCAACTTGTTTTCATATGTTTTCCATTTTTACAGTGATGAAGTATTTTTGTATGTGGGATACTAACTCTCTGTTATTGTATTATTCTTATCTACAGAATTAATGATTTTCCTAAGTTTTCATTCTGGAACTCTAAATGTAGTTGGAGTTGCAACCTGAGGTGTTGCTTTTTGTAGCTTGACAAGTTAAGGAAGTTGTATATTGTTTCATGAAATAGTTACATTGATCCACCTTGAATTTGGAAAATATATACTGACTGTCACAATATATTTCATATTTTATTAGTCTTTTGTGATTGGTAAGGTAAAGAGAGAATGTTCATGAAACATGTAATTTTGACACTTTTGGAGAGATTTTTCCAACTTCTAAGGAAAATGGTTCATATGTGATCTGAGGGAGCCAGAAGCTGCTGTGTAAGTCCAGCCTTTGTATCATCTTATTTCCAGTGCTGACTGTCCACATATTTTAACTTAATTCCATCTTATTCTGCTTCAACATCTCATAAATCTAAAAGCTATGTAACACAGTTGTGTTCCTTAGACTTGTTGGCTTCTTCTCATGTGTACTTGCTCTTATATTAACATTCTATCCAGACATACCTTCAAATGTCTTTTTTCTGTTTTTATGTGGGGTATTCACTTGTGCACTATTATTCTTCTAAACCAGTAATATGACAAGTACGAATTTTAACATAAGTTTATTTTCTTTTAAGAAATTGTATTATGAAAGTGTTTCCATTTTTGTATTGTTTTCTTAGATTTTCAATTCTGTGATGATGTGCTTGTACAGCATGCACTCTGTTTTAGATGTGAGATATTGGCATTTTCCAATTTATCCAGATTTTTGTTTAGTTTTAAATTCAAATCATTATGTAAGAGTCAATAAAATATGCTTATTTCTAATAGTTTGGAGAAGAGGTTGAGAAACTGAGCTTAAATGGTGGATTGAGAAATAGGGAACAGACTTTGATGTTGGCTAGACTGATGGTTCGTGCAGAAGACAATGCTTCTCGTGAAAAACTTCTTGACATCCTCAAGGTAAAGAGTTGTTTTTAGTTCAGTAGATCTCTAACAACTCCCAGTTATTATGCAGCATTCTTAAATTTTAATTAAAATATGTAACAGGTATCTTAAATATAAAAAGAGAAACCCTTAAACATTTTCCATGAACAAGGTCCACCCAGGTTTAGGGTGTTTGTTTGTTGTGATCCTACATCCCTGAAAATGGCCTAATTACTTGCCAAGTAATGTATACCCATCATTAAAATTTTATTACTTTTTGTAATCCAGTATGCGTAATTGACTGATTTAGTCCTTGGTCTGAAGAGGCCATAGTCTGTTCAGGTACATGCTTACACTATAGCTCTTGTCATGTATCTTCTTTATTCATTATTTTAACCTTCAACACCAGCCAGCTTACTTGCCACATCCTTTGATTTAGTATACAAGAAGGTAAAGGGTAGAAACAATTTGACAACAAGACTAAATACTCTAGGAGTTAATTGAGTCTGAATTTGTTTTTGGCATCTAAACGAGAAGAATTATTAGAAAGTAAAAAATTGATTGCCCAGAAATATGACACATTTTTTATTTTGTGAGTCTTTTGCTGTGTTGTTATGTAGCCTTCTTTGGTCTTAGATAAATAAACATTTGAATTATAACTATTATGGTGATTTTTTCAATATAATTTCAGAGTTTTTGAGGCATATTTTTATTCTTTGTTTAATAATATCAATACATTAAGCAATACTTTGCAATCAAACTGCAATGATTCTTTCTCATAAATTTGAAATTGTATAGATTAGTAAAAATCAAAAGAACTATTTGTAAAATAGATTATATAAAACAAATTCACTTAGATCAAACTATTTTATACAGAAAAAATATCACTGTTGCACAAGATTCTGCTAATGCTTCCATATACAACTTGTTGATATTTATAATAGATTTAACTATGAACCAGTTATAGAAAATTTTGCTTATTAATTAATTTAGACTTTACAGAGCTTTTAATACTTATTACCTCAGTCAAACATTATTGTGTGTTATAATATTAAGCTCACTATCAAATTACATTTTTAATATTGATTTTGTTTCTTTCATACCTTGATTTATTTTTATAGCTGTGTTACAGTCTTGAATCTTTTGTTCACTAGTTACATTTCAAGAACAGACATGCATATTAAAACACTTTTTTTTCTAAGTCATTTTAGGAGACTCTTACTATTACTGTCCCCCTGTTTTTTTTAGCTTGAGTTTCTTCTGTTGTGTTATTCCTTTAATGTTCTGCCTGTATGTTTTCAGAAGTTGTTTCTTCATTTCTTGGATTAAATGAGTCTTACTACATATTATCTAACTGTCTGAATATTTTCAGCATTACATAGATTTTATACATTAAATTATGTGGAGTCTTACCACATCATTACAGTCCATTTCACCTTATCTGGTCATGCTATATCCAACTACCATGCATGCTGGAAATAGTCTTGCAGTATAGTTTCCATTGGGCTTTGTCATAACATTGTCATGTCTGAAACATACCCATTCTCCCTACTGCTTTCCCCATTATTTCTAGTGTAAGAAGACAAAGACTTCCTTGCATGAGTGTTGATAGCCCAATCACATACAAATTCATTAGTGCTGTTTCTGACAACTTGACACTTATGTCTTTTGATGGAATATTGTGAATATCCATTGAAACATGCAAGAGTTGAACAGATGTGCTTGTGAAAGCAGCTTGTATACACAAGACTTTCCCAGATGGATTAGGTTGTCTGATACACATGAACAGCTTTTGGCACTGACTTTTATGTTCATGGATTCTGAATGAAACAAGATATATGTTTCTTACCATGGCTGGAGCATGACATGTCACAGGTCACTGTCGGAATTGTCTTTGTGCTCAAGTTGATGCAAATTATTTTGGTTTGCAGGACTATTAAGTACAAGGGATGTTTTCATCATGTAAATTCTAAATTCCCATTTTGAAGTTATCTTTGTTATCTGAGTGTATGAATCTTTTGTGTCAGAAAAGGCTGTTTATAAATTTAACTTTATATCAGGTGTGGTTGTCATGCAAATAGCTGATATGAATATTCAAAATTGTTTTTCTTTATCATACTCAATTTTCTGTAGAACCTTATTAGTATATAAAGGCTCATAATACTCCAAAAAGGAAGATGATAATTGAAAGTATATTTAACTGTATATTTTTTTACACTTGTAAATAATAAACTGTTTCTGATCTGTTGTCAGAATTTTCCTATAACTGCTTTTTTTTATGTTATATTCAAAATTTATACACAGCATTGGTTTCTTGATTTCTTTGAAAAACAAAAAATTAAGTTAAAAACTTCAGATATTTAATAAAAGTTTGTTTGTTTATCAACTGTGGGTAATGTAATTTCATGGAATTAAGAACTTTTTCTGTTAATGTTTTATTTTTGAGATTTTTTCATCAACCAACTCAAGTTCATAATATTTCTTAAGCTTAATAATAAACCTATAATTACTTTGTTAATACCTTTGCTTTTAAATTCAATAGGTAATTGTCATTTATCCTAATGTTAAGCTCTCAAGCTTATTCTTTGCTTTCATATTTACAGGCTTAGTGCATTGTCATTGAAGTTGTGTACATTTATTATGACTTTTATTTATTTATTATTTATTACTTATTTATTTATTATTTATTTATTACAGAATTCTCATTAATGCTAGAGTTAACTTGATTGGTTTTAGCAATTCAAGCATCAGTCTGTGACAGGGATTCATCTACTAGTAAAATCAAAAACAGTCCTAGTCTTAATTGTCTTTGGGCCTGATTCAGTTCAACATTAAGTTGTATAAATATGCAAGCTCTATCAGGTGGTGGCACACATACTGGGAGGCTTGATGGGTTATCAGAGGATGGAAAAAACATGGAGATACTTAGCTTCTGATTATAAACAGTGTTGACATCAGATCCTTAACTGGGGAGGTATCTCAATGGTGGAAGAGTATCTTTGTCCTATTGGCTTTTGTATGTCCACCTCAAGAATGGCAACCCCAGTCTGTCGTGTTAGGGTGGACAGTGCTAATACCAAGAGTTTTGAATGTTGAATGTTAATTTATTGTCTGCAAATAATGAATGATTCATTGAAAAACAGTGTTAATTGAAGCAACAGAGATTATGTACTTAGCAGTGAGTTTCAAATGCCCAAATGAAGAACAGGGTAACCAAGGCCTACAAATTGAGATGGTGAATAGAATATATATATATATATAAAATGTGCACCAGACTCCAGTAGTCTCATTTTATGATAGGCAACTGCAATACCATAAGATCCAAGAGGAAGTGAATAATGCCTTCATAAACCCTATATTTTGACATCATAGTCTTTCAAGAGACCAACTTTCGGATCATAAATGTACTCTCACTGGCTTTATACTATATGCTGACCTAGAAGTGGGAATGGTCATAGCTGTTTAAAATGAGAAGCATGCATTATGAACTATGACAATACTCATCATCATAATTTCCACTGCAACCTCTGAACTGTCCAGATAGCTTATCCAAACTTACTCAAGTCTAAATCATCAACATATGCATGGAAAGAACACAGTGCTGAAGACTGAAGGTTTCTTCCTAGCCTGCAAAGGAACACTACACCAGAGGGCTAGTTACTCTTAAAGCCTGGAAAGCATGCACTCAGGTCTGGACTGAGTTCATATGGATGAGGCATGACTCAGTTAAAGCATGTGACATTGAATAGAATGAACTATGCAACAAGGTTAATCTTGAAAGTACTTGATTTTAGTGGTTTCAAAACTTTGATTTGCATAAGAAATGAAATCATGGCTATATCACTTATTTATAATAATTACTTTTTATCAAATTCTTACTTAAACCTATGAAGTACCATTCTTATCTTACAGGCCATTCAGTCATTGTCCTATTACATATCAGTGGCAAGATCTTGGAGAAGACTTGTCTATCATATTGAATGACTACTAACATTACCATTAAGTGGTAATTGCAATGGAAAAAAAAACCTGGAGCAATACTGCTGGATTCATAACTAATTCATGAGAAAGCTATAAAATTGGTCAAAATGCTGTTATTTGATTTAGTTCATGAAGATGTATATGGTAAGGTCAATCTGTCCATTTTTGCCCAAAATGGACATCACTGTAGCATGTTGTAGCTACATTGACTACTAGAAGATGCATAATGAAACATGGAAACTGGCATTCGTACTGGGTCACCATCAGCAGTTCTGTGCCTCAAGGTTCATCACTCTTGCCAGTCCTCTTCAATGACTGTTCTATGGATCTAGCCCATCTTGAAAATCAAACCAGATGCTTTGTGTAAATCTTTGCTGGCAGTGTTCTGGTTTACAGTGGATGCTCTTGTAAAGCCGATATTGAAAGCAAGATGCAATCATCACTTAGCAGGGTGAGTATCATTTCCGTTGAAGCTACAACCTTGTTCTGCACACTCAACAACAAATATGCTGATGAGGACAAACCATTACCATTGTTTGCAAACATTGTTATTGTTTTCGAAAAAGAAACGCTGAAATATCTTTGACAGGTAACTTCACTTTCTACATTAACACCATGATAACCAGAGCTATCAAAGACATCAGTGCAGTAAACATTGTTGCAGTAAATAAAGTTGAAGAATGCCAACTAAAGTGTTAACTGATCTCTCCAGCTGAATAACTAGATAAGATTGAAAAGTTGGAAAATGACTGTTAGAATAGACATGTGATATATTTCATCGACATCACAAGCATTAGTAAGATTGTAGATCACCACTAGTGCTCACAAACAAAATTTTGCAGTCTAAAGACCATGAATTAGATCACCATCTCTTTCTCTTTTTCACTGGGATTTCAACTCTCCAGTCACTCTGCAGGCATCAACTATACAAGATATTGCCTAAAACATGCCTCAGCAAATGAAGCAGATGCTATATAGCTCCCACTAAGATACTCTAAAATGAACAAGTCTGAGATTTTCTCATATGGAATAAACACTGATATCACTGGGATGTTTAAAAATGGTCTTAAACAGAATGTACAGAGACTGGACAGAGTGTTAAGCACATCCTGTCAGCAGCTATTTAAAGACCTTGTTTGAGTGTCAGTTACCATCATGTGCACTGATGGTTCTCTACCCCAGAGATATTCAGAGAGCTGATTGGACTTGTGCCATATTGTAGAACAATGACATTGTGGATAAGACCAGTGGAGCATCCAGGCTTTCCACAAGCAACAAACTCTAAATATACAGAGTCATAAACATAATATTTGTGACTGACTCAGTGGCAGTACAATGTACAATTCAAAGTGATTGGTTACCAGATGGATATCAAAAAGTAAAGTGACTGCATGGTAAAATAATCATTTTGATGTACATATTAAGTCATTATAGAGGTAATGCTAAACAAGGAAACTGACAAGCTTGCATTAGAAGCCTGATTATCAAATCTAGTAGAAGTTTACTGTTTAGATATAGACCTCCTCCACTGTAGTAAAGGGAATGAAATTGCTGGAAAAGAAAGTATTGTACAGTTTAGCTTGGTAAAATAAAAGATGTGAGAATCAGTAGGACAGTACGCAACCAGAAGGCCACTAATAATATCAGCAAACAAACTCTTGTCTGCTGTGAGGTAACCAGTCTCCATATGAGGAGTAAGAGATTGTCAGCACAAATGCTGGTACTCAACTTGGCAAATATTACTAGATTAAAACATAATTAAATGCATCACTAGAAGTTTCTTACAAGTAATGGTAAAGCATCATAGTATTCATAAATTTTTTTAGCCACTGGTGTCAATTACTCCATTCATACTTTTAATAACATGGTGAAAAGTTGTCTCTCAACAGCAAGAAATGAGTATGATTGCTTACATCTTTTATATAATGAAAGTTAAAGCCTTTTTTTCCATCCGAAAACTTGAGAGAAGTTATTTGCATCATTTCCTTATCTTATGTATTCTAAAGAAGTATGAAGTTTTAACAAAGATTTATTATAAGAGGTAAATTTATTTCAATAAATACCTTTACTAGAATGTGTACTTATAACTCAACACTTGAATTGTTTTTAAAATATTATTGTGATTTTTGCAGGAGACAAAAATACCAAAATAGATTATTTAAGATCAAACCTGTACAGTATTTATTTATTTTAAATCTTAAGGATTATAATAAAGCTTTTTGGATACTGTATACTCTTAATACATCTGAGAGTTTAACTAGAGTTGTATTTATATTATCATAATGTGATTTCTCCAAGTCTGTTCCCTTGGCTGTGGTTTTTGCTAGATAGTAGGTAGGGATAGTGGAATCTAGTTAAACCATTCATGTGCATCATTAATTAGATGACGAGGCATTTGGCTACCTAAAGAGAGTCGTAATGTGATAGTATTAGTTTTAATATTTATTTTTAAATAACAAGCCATTTTGGTTTCAGGGGGCTTGTGGCTAATGTGTAATCTAGTAGCTGAACCAAGTATATGTATGTATGTGCGCATGTGGATTGAAATCATTGTAAAAGACTTCTTTGGTATTTGTGAGACCAGACCATGAGAACTTTGTCTAGCCAGATTTACAATTAGGGATGTAATTTTTCTGTACTAATTGCAAGTTTTTTTGTGTTTTTTTTATCTTTTTCCTAACACCTTCACAGTTTGCTATAAGTTCTATGAAACCTTTCCAGCAGTTTAAGTGGGCATATATTAGTCTGGCTATATTTGTTAAATTTTTTTTTGTTATTTATCTTTTATAGATAATGAATCTAAACAGATTGTGTGCAGTGACATCTGGCATTCCATTTAAATTGTTCAAAAAAGAGGGAGGTTTTTTTGAAGAAAATAAACAATGATGCACAATAATATGTGCCAGTACATTTCTGTACAAGAAAATTCCGATGTACACTTTTGATCCTTCTGTGATGTTTAGTAAACACTGGATGAATATATGCTCATGTGTCTTTTATTTCAAGTGTTGTGTGAACTTTTCCTCAAACCTTAGTATTTTAAAATAACTAGATACACTGGTGGCTGAATGGTTAATTGTAAACAGTAGTGTTGTTTATTATTTATGAATAGAATTTTAACTGCACAGAGATATTGCTAAGTCCAATACAAAACCTCTTACAACCCACCACATGACTATTATGTCACTTTAAGACATGACAAAACAAGTGCTTTACTCTAACTTAACTGTCTTTGAATCTCTGCAAAGTCACAGGGAAGATGATTTAAACATCAGCTATATGCAGGCTACGTATAATGGGACTCTGTGCAAGATGACCTATGGTGTGTATCCCTTGACCCACAAACCTAAACAGGATAATTTGAATTAGTGATGTGAACATATATTTTGAACATCTTATCAAAATTCAGTCTATACATGTACCATTAATCACAATGCACACTTATCGAGAACTGGATTCCTATGATGGCCCAGGTAAACATACTGATCTCTGTGTGTTTGAGAGTGGTATTGTGACCTGCTGGAGTTACAAGATAATATCTTGATTTACCTGTGCTAGACCACATGTAAGTGCAATAGGTGATAACTTCCTTTTAATAAATGACAATGCTCATCCACACAGGGCATTGTTTGAAAGACTACATTAGCAGGTTCTCCTGAACTCAGTCTCATAGTGTGATGTACTCCAGGAAGATGTGTTGTTTTACTATAAGAATATTGCAAGGTGTGAAAACTGCTCTTTTAAGCTTGTTCCTTCTTTTGCTTTTCATTTTCATAGCTTGTCTTTCAATCAGTATGTTAAGATGTTTGAGTTATGTTTAAACCTTGGGGGTTACCAAACCACCTATGAAATATCTCTTGTTTCAACTTCATTTTTATTTAGACATTCTTGTCTTCCTTTCTAGACACATTAAATTTTATTCCTGTCTCTCTTGTTACAAATTTTATCATGTGAACACAGATACGTAGTCAAAATCTGATGAAACTTTGCACCTTTTACCCACTGTTTTAGGTTTAGGTTTGTTGTTCAACTTGTGGAAATGAGTGTAACATGAAATTTTTAAATTTCCAGAACACTTCTGAACAAGCCTGTCTGCGTTTATTTTTGGACTACCATGGACTTTCTCTTATTTGGAGTTGGATGGTGGATCTTGGCAGCTGTGTTTATGCCCAAAAACTTAAAATCAAAGTAAGTTATAGAAATTTAAAAACAAATGCACTGATGTAGGATTACATGTACTAGAAGCGTATTTGGTTTCATAAGTGTGAAGATGACATATTTATGCTTTGTTTTTAAAGTTATTGTTAAAACTTTTGTCTTTTAAAAAGTTTGTTCTTATCCTTTATGTCACGTCCTTTCATGCTTTTTGGAAAATCATTTTGATTTGTAAATTCCCTTATTTATTTTGATAGTTTGTTTTTTTTCCATTAATAAATGCTGTAGTTGGTAATACCACAATAGGTTTGAGATATTTAATTATCAGCAACCACCTATTTTAAGAAAGGAAGACCACATTTTGGCTTATATACTGAGACCTTCTCCAGGTTCCAAAGAAGGTTTTAGCATAGCAACCAAAATATTATCTTTGCTTTTAATAGGTTGTTGTAGTTCATTAGAGTTCTTAAACCTGCTATGTCTACTCAGTTTGAAGTTCAAATGAAACAACATGATAGTAAAAAGTAATCTTATCCTTGAGTGTGTGTAATTGATTAGATTTTAAAAAAACAACAAAAAGACATTTCAATAATGAATTAATATAAGCCAGGAAACTGTTTAGTCGATAAGGGTATTATAGCACATGCACATAAATACGTAGCTATTTTGACTTCTTTTTTTGTTAATCACACACATTCAGAAAAGGAACAGTTTATGTTCCAGATTATAATTGATAATGTTTTGGTAGGTTCACTAGTAGGCTTGTGAACTCCACTCCAGCTGTTGACTACCTGCTTTTCCCGTAGTCTGTCAGTTCAGAATTAGGGTCAGCTACTACATGTGTAGTAGAATGTGTAGATTGATGCTTGTTTCTGTGGCAAACAAACAAACCTTATGCAAGAATTAGAAATAAGTAAAATTACTTTTTTAAACTGAATGATGAGGTTAAGGTGGTTGACTTAATTTTCAAGATCAAATTTGAAACCTATTATAATTTGTAATTCTAGATATAAGCATAAGTAAGAACATTTAATTAATTTAATCAGGATTTATCTTTAAATTCTACTTCCTGGAGTGAAGAACTGTTTAGTCATTTTTAGTTTAGAGGAAGTACAGGAAAGCAATTTCACATGCTTCAATTCATGCATGTAGACTTGTACAGCTCTTACCTATTGTTTTAATAGCATGATGATTATTTTTTGTTATGCAATTTCATGCTTTAACGTTGTCACTAATCATTATTCTTATAAAAGGCTTTGCATTCACATCAGTTCTAGTATTATTAATTTAAATTTAAAAGAGCTACATCTCAGTTTGATACTTTACTTTAATAATCATGAAGTAATGTAGCAAATTGGGCTAAAACTTGTGTTTTTTGTAAACTAGATTGTGATGTGTTTGAGTCCTGAAAAAATAGTAAGTTTCTTCTTGGAAAGTTCTTGAAATTCCCTGAAAATATCATTTTTTGTTGGATTTTCACACCTTATTATCAGTAAATTTAAATAGTGATAGGAAACATTTTTTCTTGTCTAAGTATTTTTATATAGAGGAGGAGTTAATATCTGGTCAAAGCTAGACTGAATACTAAAATAAACATTTTAAAGAGTTTTGAGGGTTTAGAATATCTAAACATAGCTGAGTAACCTTAAAAATTGTAAGACTTGTTTTGTTACAAGTTAAGTGCAATTATTATTGTTTTTCTTAGGACTAATCAGGCTTAATGTTTCTGATTTAGTTAGTATGGATAGCTCTTTGAAAAATATTATATATCATTATAATAAGAATGTGTTGTCAGTAACTGTTTTATTAACCTTGTTGTTGAACATTGTAAATTCTATATTTATTCATTCATATATGGGCAGAAAATCATTAAACTATGTAGATTTAGGATTTATAGGAAATGTATTTTTACCTAACAGATATATGGATTATAATGTAAGAAGTGTGACAATGATAACTTTTTTCTTATTCAGATTAATTGTTGCTTCCTTATTTTTTGCTCTTCCACCATTAGATCTTGGAAGTGTTGTCAACTTTACCAATACCTAATATGACAATGCTTTTAGACAGTAAAGTCAAGTCAGTTATTCAGCAGTGGGCATCTCAGATATCGGGGAACAAATCTGGAGGAGAAAGTGAAGGTGGAGAAGTAGAAACATCTAGTGAGCCTCCATCAGGGGCAACTACACCTCACAATGGAGATGGTTCAAAACCTGTTGAAACATATGCTGAAATGCCAATTAAAAAAATAAAGTTGTCTGAAGAATCAGTATCAGATAGTGAGGTATCTGATTCTAGTCCAAAGAATGCCAATACAGTGACATTGGAGCAGGACAAATATATAGCATCACCTGCTGAAACTGCTGAAAATCAGAATACAGAGGAGAAGCCATGTAAATCTGATGAAGAAAGTCAGGATATGGCATATGGAGTTGACAAAAAAAATGAAGTATTTTCTATGGCCTCTAAGTTATTAGATTCTTGGAGTGACTTGAAGGTGAGAATTATGAAATTGAAGTACCATGGTTGAGTTATTAAAAGCGTGTCTTTCAAATATGAATACTTATATAACTGTATGTTTGGTTTAATAGTAGCTATTCTAAGCTGTAATTTGATAGATGCATAGAAGTGTTGAGAGCTATCCATGTATGAAAAGTTAAAACCATAACTGTGCATATTGTTATTAATGGTTGAGCAAGACAGTTAAAAACACAACTGTACATGCTGTTAATGGTTGAGCAAGTCAGTTAAAAACACAACTGTACATGTTGTTAATGGTTGAGCAAGACAGTTAAAAACACAACTGTACATGTTGTTAATGGTTGAGCAAGACAGTTAAAAACACAACTGTACATGTTGTTAATGGTTGAGCAAGACAGTTAAAATCATAACTGTGCATATTGCTGATGGTTGAGCAAGTAGGAAAATTCAATGGAAATGTATTGTCAAGTGTTTATATAAACACATCAGAAATTTAATTTGTCATTTTTTTCACAGGTAATAGCATGTTTTTATATACAACAAGCTGTTATCTTGCTGATATACAGAGGCTATAACATTATCTTTAATACTTTGCATATGCAAAAAACTTGCACTATAACAATGCATAAAGTTTAACTTTAAAAATTCCTCATTGCATTGTTTAATATTGATTTGTTTAGATTCTCATTATTTGTCGAACTTTTTTTTTCTAATTTATATCATATGCATATGTTTATTTGGCATTTTTAAGAACTAAGTGTAATTTTTTTGTTAACCTTGGCTGTTGATTTACATGTAAATATGTTGTGTGTGTGTGTGTTTAAAGAAGTATATGGATGTGATAAAGGGAAACTTTCCATTTCTCTTGTAAAAATAATACCAAGATGTTGTTAAAAGTACCCTGCTTACATTTAGTGAAATTGAAAATACACATCTAGGCATGCAAGTTTAGTTTTTATCATTGCAATGAAAAGTATTGTTTGGTTTCTGTAATGTTCATATATGTACATTTTTATTAAATTGTGAAGATCTGTATTACTTTTGTACTTATAATTTTTTTAAAGATATTAAAATTCAATTATGTCTGATCCTCATGAACCTTTTTGTTTTAAAGTATTGTTAAATGTATTTTTAAACTCCAAACAGTGAAAGAATTTGACACAAACCAAGCATTCTTGAAGGTATGATCACCATACATTTGTGTTACAGAAAAAAAAGTAACATTGATTAAAATATTATTGTAAAATGTGATAAAAATCAAGAAAATGCTGCTAAAAGTAGAGATGAAGCATAAGTATTCATGGTGAAACCTACATTTTTAAATTTCTGAGTGGATTGGTACTTGCTGAACTTCAATATCTTTCAAATAAAGGATGCCTAATTTTAGGGACTATTTAGATAGTTTCAAAGTTTTGCATAATATTTTTTTTAGTTAGTTCTACTATTAAAAATGTTAAGAAATCTCTTTCTTGAAATTTTTTATTGTAAAATAGCATCTTAGGACATGATTTCCCACTAGTGTAACTGACTTTTTAACAGCTGACTGAGGACTGTCACTTGATGCCATGAAATTTTCATCCATTTGCTACATGTATTTTATTTCTTACCAGATAGATATGGACATTGAATTTTTTATTAAATTAGTTGTGTTCAAAACAATATTCTATTCTTCTTATACAATGACCAATTGAACTGTCTTTCTTTGATGTTATTTGTTTTTTGTTTTCTTTACATATTTATTTCAAAGTTAGCGATGGTAATTTTCTGTTGCATTTTTTATGAATTGAAAGCTTCTATTCTTTATTTTTAGCCCATACTCATGTATTATTAACTTGACATTACATTCAGCATTATCATATAATATATAACTATTTTTGAGTTATATTATTCGGTTGAGTATTGCACATGCATTATAATAAAAATATACAAATATTTAGTTGAAAGTACAGGTATTTGTGTATTTTTGTTGCTGTGCGCCTTTTTCTTCACTATGGATAAATATGACCCACATATATTGTAAATATAGTGACATTATTGTATTTTTTACGTGTTTTATTCTGAAAAAAAATCATATTTAATATATACTTTTTTCAATTAACTGCAATCAAACTTAAAATCTCTGTCATTACCTGAGGTATGATTTAGGTATAGAACATTTCACACAAAGAAATTTAATAACATTGGAGATAATACTTCAGTTTATTGATAACTCATCTTTTTTTAAATAATTATCAGTCCCTGCTTAGTGGACATTACTCTCATTGGAACTAGTTTGTTGATAGTTGGATTCCTATTGATATACAAGATTTTTATGTGTCACTAGTAATCATTCTTCATGGAATTTTGTGTGGTTAACATGAATTTACAGACAAAAATGAAATATTTTTTACATTTTATCCATAGACTGGTTTATTGGGTTTGGTTACAAGTGTTAATCTACAGCTATTATTTTGCCACCAGGGACATTTGGATAAAAAAAACAAAAAAACTGCATTTTATTGAGCTTGATAGCTGAAGAATTATTTAATTTGACTTCCCCACTGTGTATTTGTATGAACGTCACAGAGATGCACTAAAACGCATTGATTAAAAAAGTGTGCTTAGTAGATGAACAATTTATGTATGTTTGAATAACTACTCTTTTCATTGATTTTCATATTTAACCCAGAAATGCTTGACAGCTATTTGATGCAATTTGAACAAAATATTTTTCAGGAAGAGAAGTATTAGTTTTAAAAGTACAATATTACACTAATAATCAGTGTTTAAACTGATATTAAGTCATCTTGTATTTTATTTAAAATTTTGAAACTTCCAAACGGAACTTTATTGTTACACAGTATGGTGAAAAATAGTCTTATTTATTCTGTTCCATTTCTCAATTACAGAAATGACTGTGTGTGTGCCAAAACTCAAACCTGTATGTCTGAACAGTGAATGCCATTTTATTGTAAATTAGACATAAAAAATACCATTTTTTTAAAAGTATACTTAATGTTCAAGATCTTGAAGCTACTTTTACACATTATTCACTATAAAGAAATTATCATTTTGTTAATAGTTACTGGATTATGGTTTCTGCTATACCATAACATGTTTTTTTATGAATATTAACATGTACAGATCCTATGAAATGGAAAATAAACATGCTTTATTTAAAGTTTTAAATATTAATTTTCTTACTTTGTACCATTAATTAAGAACTAGTAACAACCAGTGAACTGAGTTTTTGTTTTTTCACATTACTTTGAGAACAAAGATTCTCCATCCAAAAAAATATGCAAAGTTGGGTTTAAGAACACAATTATAAAAACAACAACATATCTTTGATTTTGTTTCCAGGTTTCATACATTACATATACAGGGTTTGTGCAGGTCTTTGAACATCCCAATTTTGTGGACAAAAGTGCTTGAAATTCCTTGTATTTCTCTATGTGTTGAATAGTATATATTTTTATAAAATGAAACTTCATGGAAGCTTACTAAATATGCAATTATTTATGTGTGAAGATGCCTCAGGTGTGTGTTACCTGTACATTATTTGTGACATTTTTGTTAGAAACAAAAAAGTACAAATTTAAGTTTTGTTTATTTCAATATGTCATTATGAATCTCATATTAGTGTTCAAAGTGTCATAAATTTGGTTATTTAAATTGTTAGGAAATTTTGTGGAAGTCCCTTAATTTTGGATCTGTAAGACTGTACAAACCCAGAGTAACTACTACTGAACTACATTGGATGTACATTTTTTTGGTTTTTTAACAAATTAATAAAAATGTAAAAACTCGGGTGATCACCATTCAAATCTTTTTCTTTTTAATTTCTTGATGTGCTGCATAGATAATAGACATAACTTACTCATTTATAATTTGTAATGAACATAACATCTCTGTACACATATGAGAAGAATAATTGAATTACAACTTGCTCCTCCAATAAAAACATCATGAATATATTAAAGGCAAATATTTTCATGAGATTTGAATTATTGAATTTTCATGCTGCAGAAAAGTTTGTTTTATACAAGGAAATTAATGATATCATAATGATCCTAAAGTATTTAATTAAATAATGGAAGCATCTCAAATAATA
This sequence comes from Tachypleus tridentatus, assembly GCF_004210375.1. NCBI lineage: Eukaryota > Metazoa > Arthropoda > Merostomata > Xiphosura > Limulidae > Tachypleus > Tachypleus tridentatus. The sequence continues at coordinate 91,880,168 of NC_134827.1, read as the reverse complement.
CATTACTTTAAGATTTCATTTATTTATTTAAGTTTTTATCAGACATTTCTACAGATTACAAGTCTGTGAAAAATTTATTTGGAATTATTGTACATTTCTAAGAAACTACATTTGACTTTGTAATTAAGTTCATTAATTTAAAATAATTACCAAATGGTATAATTTCCACCAGATGGTGCTACATTAAATAATAGAATAATTGGGGTAAACTCAATAAACTGAGCTCATGCTGAAAGTTCTGAGGACGTGTATATGTAATTAAGAACTAAAAACAGACATATATAGTGTAAAGGTGATGCCAGAAATATTTTAGGAAGTTGGTTAACTATGAGTATGGTGTTTGATACACACCTATTTTGACAAAATTAGTGAATTCAACTTCAGCTTTGACTTTAGCAATATAAAAGTTTTAAAAAATGGCAAACTTTACCATAAGAGATTTCAGATACTTATTTTTGGAGGATTTCAGTTTTCAGAAACAGTAGAAAAAGGATAAATTATGTTTAAACTGTTAGAATGTTTCATGATCAAAATTCATGGAAAAGCAGAGAATACCTGACACATACTTTGCTGCATTAATGTACTTTGATGATAATAAACAGTATTGGCTAATGTGTGATTTAGACAAATTTCATATGATAAAATTGGTTTATTAAAATTACTGCAAATGAATTAAAGAGGTAAAAACATTAAAATTTATTAAACATATGATAATTGAGACACTGACTCAAAAATATTATAAAATTATTTTACTATTTAAATATTAAAACAGTTTATAAAAAGTGTGCAAGTTAGCAAATCAGTGAAGTTGAGATCAGAACATTTCCATAAACAAAAACACTTCAAGTATAAAACTTGAACCTTAAAGTTAAAGTAGTTGAAACAGGAACCACAAGCTCAATATTTTAACCATCATTCATGTGAATAGCTAAATTAGTATTTTTGTTTTTATGTTTTACACGAGGGAATTAAGTAATAGCATGCTTGTATGTTTCCTTAATGAAATAATTTGTAGCTTCTTTTACGTTTTGTAACTTTTGAGTGTCAGATAATAAGTGATTAATCTGGTAGCTATGAATTAGGAACATTATTTTCATCACAGGGATGATTTTATTCACAGAATAAAGAATTTACTCACTGCTTTGTTTACAACATGAAATTTATTTTTCAACTTTCATAAACTGGCCAATAAGTACATTCAAGGAAATTTGAGCCAAGAATGACCCAGTGGTTAGAGTGCTTAGGTGTGTACCTGCAGGTCTGTTGTTTGCATTCTGTTGCATTAAAAAGAAATACTATTTACTTTGAAGCCATGGGTGTATTATAAAGCCAACTGCCAAAACTCTATTCAGTAAGACCAGAATAGCTGAAAAATTGACAGTGGATGCTGCATTATTGACTAGATGCCTTTCTTCTCGAGTCTGTCAGTTTAGAACTAGGAACAGCTGCACAGGTATCTTCAATTAGCTTTGTATAAAAAAATCCCAAATTAATCAGTCTAATGATCTATATTTTCAAATCTGTTATTCATTCACCATAATTTAGCTAATTTATTTTTCATGATGCTTAGGTCAGTTTTGTGTCAGAAAATGTTCTTCAGGTTAAAAGGAGAACAAGTGTTGAAAAAGTGACAAATCTTATCACTTCAAAGAAATTAAGAATCACATGCAAAAAAACAAATATTGCTCAGCTCTACTTAAAAATAAATCCAAGACAAAATAATCCTTTTATAATGCTTCAAGCAGTAAAAAGTAATGAACAAAACAAAAGCCTGGCTATAAAATGCTGCATCTTAATCAATCATGACTTTTGCTTTTCTATTATACGTTAAGAGCTATGTCATTTCCAGTTTTCGTTGAGATCATATTTGACCTAAGAAAAACGTTGGTTACTTTGCATAATTTTACCTTTGTTTCCATATGTTCAAAACTAAATGAGGCTTGGTGTAGTCTAGTAATTACCATGTTGAACTGTGAATTCAAATGTCTGTGGTTTATGTCCTATTGCCCTCCTCTAAAAAAAAGATTATACTCTGCACTTTGAGGTGGTGGGTGCATTATAAGAGTGGTATTCAAATCCCATTATTCAATTAAAGTAGTCTAAAATTTGCTAGCAGATGATGTTAACAGACTATTTCCTCTTAGTCTGTTAGCTTAAATTAGGGACAGTTAGTGCAAGTAACCAGTGTTTAGGTTTGTACAAATAAAAGAGCAAAATAATCTAAACAAAAGAAGTTTACAGATTTATCACAACATTAAGTATTATAAACAAATTTTATGTGTGTGATATAGAAACGAAAATGAATAACTTCACTTTAAAATATTCCAAATCTCATATATGGAAGATTTCCATGTGGTTTTTGTAATTTTAACAATTATGTTGTTTGTTTTGTAAAATTATTTTTCCAAAGAAAGTTTTAAGAAACTATTCTTCAGTTAGGTGCAGTTTAAGTAATACTGCATTGTCACACATTAATTCTCTTAGTTAAAAAAAACTGATTTAAAGTTAGGAAAATGTAGCATTGAAAGTTTGTAAGGAAATAAACCTAACAGAATGACAGTATAGGAATGAATGATAACCAGCAAGAATTGCTATTACACAACTCAGGTTTGCTGCTTATAAACCAAACAAGTAAAGAAGTGAGAAAATTTTAAAAACTATATAAGGAAAAAATATTTTATAAACAGATTATGAAATACGTTTTTTGTTGTTTTTTTTTGAGGGGGGATTTTAAATGTAAAATGGCCAGAAAGTTGTGATTTATACTGTTTAGATTTTAAATTTATTTTCAGTTGTTAGTTCAGTTTTGTTGCTTCAGATGATATGTTCAGAAAATAATATTTTTGTTGTATTGGTACTTCTTTTTTGTTTAAAAAAATATGTATCTTAACATTTTTAGGAAGTGTTTCGAATCCCCAGACTTGAACAGCAGAAGAGACGTGAAGATGAAAGAGAAGCTGATCGTCGAGATCGAGAAAGAGATCATCGTGACTCAAGGAATTATGAGCGAGAACATCGCAGGGAAAGATCTCATTCAAGAGAACGATCCTGGGAGAGAGACAGAAGACGTGACTATAGTCCTGACAGAGACAGAGGATACAAAGACAGGGGAAGACATAATCGAGATAGATACAAAAGTATGTTATAATTATTCAGTGTCATAACTTTAATAGAATCTAATTTTGTGGAAATAATTTATTATAAGTACCTTTTATTTTACTCGAGTTATAAAGTATGAAGTAAATCATTTGATTGTTCTATACAAGTAACATACATTAAACCTTTTTGACAGTGTCATTTTTTAGAGTTTGATTAAGAAACTTAGATGTGAAAAGTAATAAGAAAAAGAAATGTAAGAAATAAGTAATATTTCTGTGTGTGTGTGTATATATATACACATATATATATCTTCTTGCACTTAAAAGTCCATTATTACTTTAACAGTTTGTGTCATTTCTTTATCAACAGATGCAAATATATGCTAATTATTCTAAAGCTTTCAGTACTGATTTAATGCTGAAGTCATATTTTGAATCACTAACTGTCTAGAAAGTAATTTTAAACAGCTAACAGTGATGTATTTTGATTGATGACCAGATGTTAATATAAATTTTATGTCATTCATTTATAAAAGATGCATTCAAAGCATTTAAGGCATATGTGTTAGTGACTACTTTGCTTTCCACCCTTTTGTCACCCATTTACATGATTACTGTATGGTTTTATAGTTTATAATTGTATAGAAAAAAAATTTGTGTGTTGTTTTCCAAAAGATGCCTACTATCCACTGACAATGTAGATGTTCTTTGACATCAGCTTTGCTTATCTAAGCATTGGTTTCCCACGATCAAGTCTTTTATACCTCTTTAAATGCCCTTAGCAGTATCTAATTCCCACACTTCTCCACCTTTGCCAGTGTATCTTCATTCTTGTTGTTGTATAGGAACATCTCACTTAGATAATGTAATCACTTTTCTTAACAAAGTGTTATGTGTTATCCAAATGTGGATTATGATTTTTGCACTGTCTTCTGGATTTCAGTGTAATTATAATTTAAAAAATAGACCAATGTCAAGGCCAACGTCAAGTGACTGACAGTGGTTTTTGTACTTACCTGGTGAGTTGTGATAATTACAGTTATGCTACAGAAAGTCCTCGCCAACTTGTATTACTGTAGTTTTTCTCTTAACTTTGTAAACTAGATGAAAACATTGGTTTTATGCTATTTATGTTTGTTTTTTTAGCTTTGTTTTGTTTTACGATAATTTCCTTTTATGAATTTTACTAAATTTAATTTTAACTCTTTACCGGATGTTTGGCACAGATAGCCTAGCTGTTTTGTGCCATAAAACACCAATTCAACCAACCAACCAATCCTTTGGTTGAGTACTGCATACATGATTTCTTCAGGTAGAGGAAAGAGGTTGTCCAATTCATTGTTGCTCACTTTCTTATTGTGATCATGGTAGGGTGAAGCACAGCAGTCTGTGGCTATAGGTTGGGGTCCAATAATAAATATAGGCAGGTAGTTCTCGATTTATGCAAATTCATATATGCATTTTTGGGTTAATGCAATCAATGGTATAACACCATTTCTTGATTTACGAGCTTGTGAATTAGGATTAACATGGTTTTCAAGTGATCTGTGTATTCTAACAGTACACATAGAAACATTTACTCACCTTGTACTTGAAGGTTTAGACAATGCAGATGCTTTATTATGATAACATCCTTGATAATGCAATGCATGTTAGTTGAAATAATGTTACAATGACAATAACATCATGGTTATCTGTGAAGTAGCCAGATGGTCACAGGGTCCATTTGGTCATACAATGAAGTAAGTAAAATCAATTTATCATGCTTCACACTGGAGTTCATAATTTCTTTAGATATGTTGACTATGTGAGCACAGAAAGCACTCCTGCAGATGCTTTCTGTATGAATCATGCTTGCTTTGGGCTCTCTATCTTCTCAGTGTGGTATTCCAACATTAGTATCAGCGAATGGTAAGTATATCTTGGAAGTTAACATTTTCCTAAACTGAAAATGTGTTTCCAATCATACTTACCTCTGCTGACACTCTCCTTCCCTGCTTCCCCTACTAAGAGCCAGTGTAAGTCTTGATAAAGTGATTATATTACCTAAATGAGGTGCTTTACATAGCACCAGGTTAGAGAGTACGTCGACGGGGGTGGAGTAGTTTGCAAATTAGATATTGCCAAGGGACATTTAAATGAGGTATAAAAGACTGGAATATGTGAGACCAATGCTTAGGTAGGCAAAGCTGATGTCGAAGAATAGCTATATTGTCAGCAGAGGTAAGTATGATTGGAATTGCATTTTTAGTTCAGGAACATGTTAAATTGTTGCTGGGTTTCTGTATTATCTTTTACAAACAGCAACACATTTTATAATTTAATAGATGAGTCACATAGGAGTGAACGCAGGAGATCTTCCATCTCTCCTGAAAGAAAAGATGACAGACGACGATCAAAAGGAAATAGAAGAAATGACGATTTTCAGGACAAACCAAAAAGGTATGTTTGCTCATGTCATAATGTTTCTACGCTGAATTGTTATCTCAAAATAACAAATGGCGTTATCACTTTTTCAAACCAGGTCTTTAGCATCTTCCTCAAAACTTTCATGTTCTGTAAAGAGTACTTGTCACTGAATAAAATTTCTTGTTCCAGTTGTTTAATATACCTTAAAGTTACAAAACAATATCAAAATCATAACTGCAATGACTTTCTATTGTTGCATATAGTAGTTTGGTGGAAAAATCCCAGGTATAAACATAAAATGTAGAACAAGTACATCATCAATGATTTATTGGAATTATAACAAATATCCATTCACAGGCTTGAGTCTTTGATATACATGGGAATGTATGAATTGAGGGTAGAAAAGTTCAGAATATAAAATGTCATGACTAAAACTTGTTGATTGAAGCATGTAAGGTTAGCCATGCTCTACTGATGACAATTATAATTCATCTAAGTCTTTACATGATGAAAAGATAGGCTGGAAAATATAAACAGGTGGCAAGATACGAAGAATGGCCATAAAATATTTGAAGTGTAATTGTAGTTGTATTGTTTTTAAATATGAAGAGAAGTGGGTTTCTTGTATTAATTATCTTTTTTGTAATTAATGGTATGACATTGTTATTGACAGTCATTGTCAAAGATACTTATGTACATTTTCCATTGGTTTTGTATTCAGAGTTAGCAGGTGTGTATTAAGTCTACAAGATGGGAGGCTCAAAATTTGATTTTGTGCAGATTGAACAAGGGCAAAGAGACTCAAACTCAAGATTGTAAGCAGAATATGAGATTTTATTTACCAAGAATATATTGTGTCCTACAGTACTGATTGACCAGCTTCTTCTGTTGTTTGAACTTTTTAACTGCTGAAATAGTGTGGGAAAATGTGTACTTGTAGGAATGACAGAGAATATTCTGTCTATACTATAGTTTTTGTCACCCGAAGCCCTGTGTTTATATTATACTACATTCCTACATTACCTATGTAAGTAACCACATTTATTATACATATTTCAAAAATTACCTTTCAACTCACACCAGCTTGTGAAAAACCTTTTATCACTCTTTCACTGGAGTATGATTCACACCCCATGCTAGAGACAACACAAAATCTTGGCCAAAAGCAAGTGCACAACCTCTTAAATGGACTCTGTGATATGTAATCTTAGGTCATGATGTGGCTTAGTGATAAGCATGTGAGACTGAGTTCTGTGGTGTATGTTGTATTGTTTCAAAATTGTGTTCCCCACTGTTAAACCTTAAGTTCAAGATAAGAGTGCCAGACAAATTCCCACTATCTGATTAGAGTAGCTCAAGAATTGGCAGTGGCAACTGTTGATTAGCTGTCTTTTATGAAAACTGTCACTTAAAAATTAGGACAGTTCATACATGTAATCCTTTTTGCAAACATGTGAAACAAACAAACAAGTGTAAACTTAATAAAGTACAGAAAACCTGTGCATAAAATTACAGAGGAGTAGAAATGTGTCAACTCTTAACTGCCATACTGCAATGTTTCTTTTTCTAAATATGGATTATTAATTTCTGGTGTATCTTTTTTTTATCATACTTCCTCGAATAATATCGCAGGTCTGAGATGGTTTTATTCTCTTGAAGTTTTTATGTGTTTGACAGTAATGTTTCTCCATCACATACAGACTTAAAATTGGGTAACTTTTTTATGCTTAAAATGTTGACAACCACTGACTACAGATTTCTCTAAGCCAATTGCAACTTGAGAGTCTTATCGATCATTTTAAAACCTAAATATAATAATACAAAAACATTAATTGTAACAAACAAAATATTAATCTGATATAAGTAACAGTTTTGTGTTCCTGATTTATAAAAATATATTTGCGAAACTGAATTGTGGAAAATCTGTTATAAAAAACCAAATTTGCAAGCCCCTTTAATTAATACAGATTGGATAGTTACTGTGTAATTAACCAGTTTGTTGAATACTGCCCAAATGATATAAAACATGGTTTGAATCATTACTAACTGTTAAATTAATTTATTGAGTAGTATCTTCCATATGTAGTACTTGTTTATTCAGTGTTGCAAAATACAATTTTTTTTTAACCTATGCTCATCCATTGATAGTTGTGCAACCATACATTATTCACTGCATTACATGATATTAAAGCAAAAAATTGAATGTTATATTCTACTATTCAAGTGTAGAATATTATCAATACTTACCAATCCACCAGTGCAATACATAACTTATTTTGTTAGTTTCATGGAGTTGGAGAGACAGTTCTCATGTTTATCACTTGTTGGCACTAAAACATATCAAGGGAGAAACTGAAATATACCAAATTAATAAAAATGGGATAAAGGAGGTTGGAAAGTTGGGATTTTTTCTATTATAGACATCCAGAAAGAGATTGAGATACAGACAGTTTCATGGTAAAGATAAATATATACAGAGTTAGCTGTATCCTCCTACTTAGGAAACTGTAATTAGTCATGGTGTGCATATATTTTTGAGCATTTAAATGTAACAGTGTGACATTTGGTATTTTATGGTTTTAAATGTTTGTGAGTAATCTCAAAAGTTAAACATACACACTCATTTTTGTATTTGGACTGTTTTTCCTTATAATTTGTGAAATATGGGTGCATTTTGAAACATGTTTTACATATTTATCTTGAAAATCTCTGTACAATATAAATGTAATAATAAATAAAATTTCTGATTTTTAGCCACTTTGAAGTTTATAACAAAAAATAATATAAAAAAATTGGTTTTAAAAGTAATTTCTCCTATTGTGACATAAAACTGTATAATCTTTTTTCAGTTCTTTCATACTTGTTTAACATTTGTTATGTTTCTCTTAGCAGCTTCTTATAAATGAACTATATATAGTTATCATTTGATGTTTATCTAAAGAGAATTGCAAGACAAAAGCTAGCACTATCTTTGAATTCAGTGTTTCTTTAGTACATCAGTTCTCATTAGTGCTAATAATAGGAAGGTTTTTTCTGTTCTTATTTTATTAAGTTGGTGAGAAAGGACAAGTTTTTATGTTTGCATATTATGACTGATTTAATCTTTATTCTGGTCATAAATTTATTCATTAAATTTCAAGTAGTTCTTTTTCTATAAGTTTTAGGCTATATATTTATGACTGATCCAATTATAATTCACTTTTTTGTTCATCCAGTAAAGATTAAACAGTTCTTGATATTTGACAAATTCCAGGCCTTTGTTTCTCTTTTAGTTTAAAAAAATGGACGTACACTAACATACAAAGTTTTAATTTTCTATCTTTTAAGCATGTAGTTGTATGATTTCACTAATAATGTGCAAACTCATTTGCTCATTGTTTTGGGTCATTCCTCTGTACTACAGGTTCACAGTTCTGTTTATTTTTTTCCTCAATCTAATGGGATTTGTAGATGTATCTGACTCTTTGCTTCCAATTTGTTTTAATGGGGTGCATTCTGGAAGATAAGTTGTATTTGAATTTAAACATAATTTTCCCAGTAAGGTTAAATCAAATCTGTTTGTGATTGTTCATCATCCAATGAATACATTTTTTATTGATTGAAACAGCCTTTTTATAAGCTGTTTGTGTCATCATTATTAGATATGACAGATATAAGGTAGTTGGAATACTATTAATATACACTCTTCTAATTTTTGAAAATCCTTAAGAACTAGGTAAATAATGTAGTGTTTAAAAATATAATAATAGGTCTAATACCAATGTCTTATGACAAGTATAACTGTAAATAAGTATTTTGTTTTCTGTACAAAAACAGAGTAAGCCACAAACACTCAACATTTGACAAGAAATGTTTTGCAAAGTAGGCATGTGTAAACTTCATTTCCCAACATCAGCATGTTAGATTAATAAACAAAGTGATGACCTAAGCCTTTAAAATATTTCCTGAAGCATAGTGACAAGTATTATGTTATAGCAGTAATGGTAAAATAAATCATTGAAAAATTGAGATATCAGTTTCTTTAAGTGTTTAGGTAATTTGATACCCCAGTTACTCATTTATGTTGTAAAGCCTTTGTTTATTCTAGCTTTTCATCAGATAATTTTATACAAATTTGCCTTTAATGTATTGTGTAACATTCACTATGATTTTAAATCCTTTTATTGTTATTTACTATTGTCAAAAAATTAAACATACACAATGTGATCAAAAGTATTGCCTAATATATTACAAGCTAAATTTTAGCAGGTGCATTTGCTGTCTTTAGAGATTTATCCATTATATACTAGAAATAACAGCTTCTTTTTGTTCTTTCTTTTCTACATCCATTTTATTGACTAAACTTTATGCAACCTGTCTAGCACAAAGTAATAGGTCATAAAAACAAATTTAATCACCTGCTTTGCTCAACTTGTCTAATAACAGAATTAAAGCAGTCTTAGATTGGTGAAACTTTTTCATCAATGCATTAACTAACTGAAGAAAAAAACATAGCGTTTTCAAAAGTGATCTTGAATGAATATATTTGTTTTTATGTGCAAAGGTTAAAATCACAGTAATTTTAGCTACCACTTTTGACAGATTAAATGTATGATTTTACTTCAGTTCTGTGATATGAATTAGCTGCTGCTAAAATTATTATTAATAATATTAAAATGTATTTTCATAAACATATATTGTTTTTTTATTAATTTTTAATCTAAGAATTGTTCTCCAAACATGTCAAAATATTCTTATAAATAAGTTGTGATTAGATTTTTAAAAAAGGAATATTCATTAATTTAAATTGTACACTATCTTTGAGAACATTTCTCAAATGTTTCAAATTAATAATTCAAATACTGGATTAGGTACAATGATCCTTAATGAGTTGTGTTTCAAAGGCTTAATCAGAAATTCTAAATTTATCTATGACCTTTCCCCTCAGTTTTTTACTTCTTTTTCTTGCTCTTGCTAAAGGGGACCACTTCTTCCTACACCTTCCATGAGCAAAGAAGAACGAAGACAGTTGTTTGCTATGGAAATCCAGCAAAAAGACCATGAGGAGGCATTAAGGAAACAGCAAGAGCTTATTAATTTTGCACCAGGATTAACTTATGGTTATGATAACACATCAGCTTCCTATGCACCATTTTTTGACATGAATGCAGGATTTTATCAAGGTCCTGTACCTGGTAAGCTCCAAAATTTCAAGAGATATTAATAATGTAGTATTGTTTTTAGTTTTGATTTTTTATTTTGAAAATATGAAAATTTAATAACAAAATGATGATAATTCTAGAACATAAAAAGATGGTAAAAATAAATAAAGTTTGTAATTTTGTTTGTTAATACACCTAACATATGATTAATAGTGTGTTTCTAATAATAACATAAATTTTATCAAAACAAAATTATTGTAGTTTTTTATTGGTAAACAAATTATACATCAGGAGTCATATTCTTAAAGTTTCTTCACATAAAAAAGTACCTAAAAATATCATACATCCTGCAAGAGTTAGTACAACAGCTGCCATGAATTAATAATATGTATTCTCATTGGTGTAGAACAAGACCTAAAAAAATATCATGTCTCTTGCAAGAATGATACAGCAGTTGTCATAAATCAATGATTTATATTCACAGTGGATTAAAAAGACAAATAGCACAGTAACATTCTTTTAGAATATACAAAGTCCCAGTCAAATTTATAAACATTATATACTAATAAAGTTATGGTATAGATGATTTAAAAATATGTAAAAGATCCATAAAAATACAGAAAAGTAATAAAAAATGTGTAATATTACATTTTACTGAAAATAACACAAACAAAAGTTCAGTTTAATTTAACCCCATGGGCACAGGTGATAGTTGAAGTGTGCAAGGAATAACCTTTTATAGTTGACCATTCAGCATGATTTTATGTATTTGATGTTAAAGTTATCAAATATTCATTTTGCTTTTCATTGAAAATTTAGCAACAGATGGTGACAGAGAAGAGTAAATACTAGGTACATTATAAATGAAAAACTATAGATATGCATTTTGGAGGCTCAAGAAGTTATGCAAGTGCACTGTGCAAACTGTACAATGGATAGGAGTATTTTTATTCTACACATAAACATCACCTCACTCTCTGACTCGTCAAGAGTCTGAGTGAGGCTGATGTTGACAATTCATAAGCATACCTTTACTAGAAATACATTTGTACTTTATCTGATTTTTTTTGTACAATAGATTTTTGTGTCTTACTTAAAGACTTTTATGTAGATACACTTGGTAAGCATGCAATACAATCAATATTCCTTCATCAGTACAGTGTCAGTTTATTGGACTGAACCCATGCATATTTGGTTCAAAATAAAACTTATTTTTGAGATTTTTAATGTACACTACAAATTAATTATATCAAACTTCTTCTGGCATTGAAATATTTTTATTTTCTAAATAATTTATTAATAATTGGGTAATTACTAGTTTCACATGCAAATAAGAAATTGGTGTAAAATTAGCCTTTGACTAATTTGCATTTTTTTTAATTTGCAGATACTCTGAATTAAGAAAGGTTGTTTTTACCTTACATTTCTCACTATTCTATTTGAATAAATCTCAAAAAAAATAAAGCAGAGTGTGAAAAAAAATTGGTATTTCAAAATTGAATTCAGAAAGATGATTTAAAAAGTTAAAGATTGAATGTTCATCACACTGCAAAATAATACAAGTTGGGTTAACTAAAAGAATAGGCTGTAATGAATGCAACTGAAATATAGGCATAATCTGTCAAATAAATAAGGGTGTTTTACTGTAATTACACTCTTTTCTTGACTAATCATGTTTCTTTACAGAACCCCCTCGGTGTGGATTCCTGTACGTGGTGAGGGGACTTCTCAGAGAAGGTTCTGTTCTTTCAGTTTACCTTTTCTGGGATCTAAACATCCACCCACATATTTGCTGTGCATGGTGACCAATGAAGGGGAGGAGAGAATACTGATGGTTGAGGGGTCCATCCCTAACACACCACTTTGGCCTTGAATTCCTGTAGACAGGTAGCCTTGGGGTGGCCACCCTTGGGTCGGTTGGCTGGTCCACTTGGGCTATGATAAACCAAGTAACAGTGTTGTATGTTCTCAACAGGTGTTGAGGACACTGTATCTGATGCTGGTGTTTGAGTATAGTGCTCACGAATCCTTGACATTGCTGAAGTGTCCTTGTTTGGCATTGTAGTGCATCCAATCATAGGTCTCCATAGTGGGTGGGGTCAGTAGGCACTGAAATATTCCATTTTTTATTATGGATCCTCCAAATAAAAACTTAAATAAGATAGTGAATAAAGAGTCCACAGGTAAACGACCAAGCCTTGAAATTTCTGAACAGCAATCTTCAACATCTGTAACACCTGTTGTACCTCATTTTCTAATACTACATTCAGTTTCAAACAAACCTTTAGGGCAAATGTCTCCCTTTTTCATTCAGAAGGGACTTGCTGGCTCTCCAAAGTCAGTAAAGAAGCTTCAATCTGGTGACATATTGGTGGAAACATCCACATCTCAACACAGTGAACTCCTCTTCAAATTCAAAGGTGATTGGGGATATACCTATTGAGGTTACACCTCATGCTACTTTGAATTCATCATGAGGAGTTATCGTTGAGAAGGATTTGAAGGACATTTTGGAGTCAGAAATTCTCACTGGTTTCTCCCCCCAAGGAATTTCTGCAGTGAGACATATCTCCATTCTCAAAGATGGAATTATGATGTTGACAAATGTCTTCATTCTGACATTTACATCACCACGTCCACCCGCCACCATCAAAGCAGGTTATCTTAAATGCAGGGAACACCCATACATTCCAAACCCTCTGAGATGTTTCCCCTGTCAACGGTTCAGTCTCACGAAGACATCATGTTGTGATTCTCTGATGTGTGCTTGTTGCAGGGGCAAGGATTACAATGCCTAAATAGTTGGAAGAAAAAGAGGTGCAGGGTTTGAAAATGATTCATAACATTACTTATGAGGCTCAAAAGTTGCTGTCCACCACTTCATCTTAGACATATCCAGCTGCACTTTATTCCACTACTTCAGAAGGAGTGCAGACAGATCTCTTTGTGCCTCCAGAGAATCATTCTCAAACCAGGTGAAAAGTCTTTTGACCTCCATAGTTAGAAAAGTTGATGAATCAGTGTCAACACCCATTGCTGTCCCTAACATACATTCCAGTAAATACCAAGATCCACTTATTTTGTTTTGGGTATGAGCATCTCCTTGAGTATATCTTCTTCTCCCACCCCAAGATGTAAAACAATCATTCATTCACATCCTCAATTGCTGGAATGCTCTTCCAACAGCAATGACCTGCACAATTGACCCAGGGCAGGATCCATGGAGGTCAAGAGACCTCCCTTGAATAAAGACAGTAAAGAAAAAAGATGTGGTTGAAAACAGAAGGGTTCTTCACCCCATTTGCCTGCACATAAATAAAATGCCACCTTGATACAATGGAACCGTCGAGGTTTACGTTCTAATCTGGACGACATCAAAGCACTGATTGCTTCCTTCCATCCTGTATGTCTCTCCTTACAGGAAACATTTCTGAAACCTGCAGATACAGTTACCTTTTGGCAGTTTTCTTTGTACAGAAATGACAGACTGTGTGATGGACAAGTGCATGGATGGGTGGCACTGTTGGTTGATCAGCATGTGCCCACCCTGTCTATGTCACTCGACACACCCTTGGAGACCGTAGCCATCCTCATTTCCTTGAGTCTTACTATCACTGTTTGCTCTCTTTACCTGTTGCCTGGAGAGACCTATGATCAATCAGACCTTGATGCTGTGATTGAATAGTTACTGTTTCCCTTTTTAATCCTGGGGGACTTTAATGGACATCATCCCCCTCTGGAAAAGTGCTGATATTGATAGGAGAGGTCGCTTTGTAGAGTGTGTGCTCTCTGATCACAACCTCTCTCTTTTCAATACTGGTTCTTCTACTTATTTTAATGCACCTAGTCAGTCCTTTACTTCTGTTGATCTCTCAATTTAATCCGCTTCATTTTCTCTTCATTTTTCATGGAGGGTTGACAATAATCCACGAGGCAGTGATCATTTTCCTATAATTTTGAGAGAGACTGGCTGTGGTTGATGCCACCTGACCCACATATCCCAGTGGATGCCAGATGAAGCAAACTGGCCCTCTTTCACTTCTCCTACTGAACTTGATCCTGCCATTGTCTGTAAGCTGTCAATAGAAGACTGTGTGGCAGCAGTAACTGACTGTATTATACAAGCAGCTGCTCAATGTATTCCTGAAACCTCAACATGTTTTCCACGATATCCCCCGTCTGTGATGGAATCCTGCCTGCCACTTGGCACAGAAGGCTCAATAACAGGCCTGGGATACTTTTCGTAGATATTTCACACTCTCTCACCACATCGCTTTCCAGCAGGACCTTGCACATGCTTGGTGGGTGTGATGTCAAAGCCAGAAGGAATCTTGGGCTAAGTTCACAACCAGCATATCTTCGGCCACCAGTTCCAAAGTCATATGGGATAAGATACGAAAGGTCAGTGGGCAATATAATTCTGTCCCCCTCTTGATCTTGCTCTTTGATGGCTGATACCCAGACCATCGCTGTTACTCTAGGTGATAGCTCTTGCCAGGTATCTAGCACTTCTGCTTCTTCTTTTACCTTCTTAGCCATTAAGACTCAGGCAGAGCAATCACCTCTTTCCTTTTGAGTTGATTGTCTCGATGAATATAATCATCCCTTTACCCTGGTGGAACTCAAGCTGGCACTTTATTGGTCGGACCTGGTATTGCACACTACTAGATTCTGCACCATCTATCTCCTACTTCTCTTGCTGTCCTTTTGATTGTTTTTAACTGGATCTGGCAGAAGAATGTTTTTCCTGATGTCTGGCACCAGGCTATTGTCCTACATTTCTCAGAGCATTGGAAGGATCCTAAGATTCCTTCAAACTGTCATCCTGTTGCTTTGACAAGCAGAATGGGCCATATATACAAGAGCACTGAACATCCTTCGTATCCTGTATTCCACCACTTAGGGAGAGGATCGATGTTCTGTGCTAAAGATATATCGTGCTCTTATTCAATCGAAACTCGACTATGGATCTCTGGTCAATGGCTCTGCCAGAACCTTGACCTTGAATAGGCTGGACCCTATTCATATTGGAGCCTTTGGCTCTACACTGGGGGCTTTCTGTACCAGCCCCATCTAGGGCTTGTGCATAGTTTTGTGAACCTCCTTTACACCTCTACCCTTTGCAACTTTCTTCACTGTATGCTTTAAAACTTTGTTCCTTACCACAGCATTCCACCTGAGGTTGTGTTTTACTTCCTTGGTGGCCCATTCGTTTTCAGAACAGACAATCTAGTATTGTTCCTTTTGGCTTTTGTATCCAGACACAGTTGGTTGAATTGGGTCTGTTCATGGAAAACACTGCTGTATCCACTGGTCAGCTCATCCTACCATGGCTTCTTACAGTCCCCAAATGTGTCCTATCTTTAAGTCATCTGAGAAAAGCAGACACTCCTGATTGGAAATACTGTCTGCTATTTGCTGAACATCTTTTAAACCATCCTTCCATTCCTGTTTATACAGATGGTTCGAAATCAGGTGACTGTGCGGGCTCTGCCATCGTTTGTTGTGGTTTGGTGGTTGGGCACAGAATCCCCTCTACAGCTTCTGTGTTCACTGCTGAACTGTATACCATTTCTCTTCTTCTGGATCACATAGAAGCTAAGCAGTACTCAAACTGCACTATTTATACTGACTCGCTTAGTTCTCTACTGGCCCTGGAATAGCTTCATGTTAGTTCACATCTACTTCTATCCAGTTTTTCTGGATACCGGGCCATGTTGGTATTCATGGGAACAAGCTCACAGACACCAAAGCTAAATCTATCTTCTTTGGCACTATCACTGCTGTGCCTATTCCATATATGAACTATGGTCCTGTATTCAAGGCTTGGCTCTATGCCAGTTGGCACTTGAATTGTAGCGAGAAATGTGAAAACAAGCTTTTCTAAGTAAAGCCCTATATTGGTTGGACTTTGGCCATTTTGCTTCCATGAGGATCTGAAAGGGGAAGTTGTTCTAATTAAGACTACACATTGGTCAAAGTTTTCTAACTCAGCATTTTCTTTTATCTGGGACTGATGCACCAATGTGTTGTCTGTGTAACACTCAGGTCACAATGAGCCACATTTTACTGTCTTGCTATCGTTTTTAGTTTTTTTTTAAGGCCATTAATCTTTTTAATGCCATTTAAGTTTTTTAATTTATACATTAGACCTTTTTTAATGTGATTCCCTTTCAAGAATTGAAGTCCATCTCATTTGTTTTGAAATTAGAAAATGGCTGTAAAGTCAAATAACTCGAAGTCAGAACTGGAAAGGCCAACTTCAGGTGACTAACAGTGCTGTTCAAACTACCCGTTAGTCATCCTGATGAGTTATAATTAAAATTTTACTGCAAGTCTTTTAAAACTTTTTTACTTTATTTTCTGAAAATGGCCATACGTCAAATAACTCAGAACCAGAACTGGAAAGGCCAACTTCAGGTGAATGATAGTGGTTTTTGAACTTACCTGTTTGTCTTCATGGCAAGTTATGATAATTACAACTATGCTACAGAAAGTCCTTTCCTACTTGTATTACTGTAGTTTTTATCTTACCACTATAGACTGGATATAAACATTGGTTTTGATGCTATTTATGTTTTTGAAGTTTGTTTTGTTTTTCCTAAATTTCCTTTTATGAATTTTGCTAAATTTACTTTAATTTTAACTTTTTACCAAATGTTTGGCACTGATAGACCAGCTGCTTTGTGCCATAAAACACCAAACCAACTCATCAATCTTTACAGAAAACGTTGTAACAGCTGTGATATCAAAACTTTTTGTCCTGATTTATTTTTTACTTTTAGTGACATATTTCCACACATCTACTATATGCAGTTTTAGTGGATATGGATTGATGAAGGTGATGCTTTAGATATTACCAATACCTGAAAAGAAAATAGATGTGAAATTTAATTCTTGAAAAGGAACTTAACTCTTTTTCATACTGGCTCACTCAAATCAACCTCGTCCATAACCATTTTGTACCTGTTACAGTTTCTGTGCTATAACTTTTAATGCAGTCCATGTATCTTCACAAAATTTATAGTATTTCAGTAAACATTACAAGACTTCTGTGATTAGAAAGTTAGATTTGTAATTAAGTATTTTTAATAAAATGTGGTCTGTAAATACACTGAGTAGTTATGTTTACTCATCTTAGTGCAAAGTGATTTATGTGTTAAGACTAAAAGTACTTTCCTTCATCTGCAAATTGCCAGATTTCATTTCCTTATCCTTTGAAACCACTTATGTAAATTTCAAACATTTTTTTTTCAATGGAACTGTATATTTTATCTGTTATTTTCTCTTATCTTAACTCTATGCATTCTGTCACTTTGATGCAGCTTATAACCATTATAAAATAATAACAAATAAATTTAAATTACCATTTTTTACTTTCTAGCATGTCTGAAAATTCCAACAGAAAACTACAGTTGTTTAGTTTGTATAGCTAATAATTCCACCACAAAAGTTGTTAATCACTTGACAAATGTGTAGGTCATGTTACTATATAGAGTTGTTATATGCACAAGCATGTCTAGTGTATTTCAGTAAATACTAATAAATAAAGAATACACATGAGAAACAAAAATTATAGTACTTACTGGATTAATCTTAACTATTTTATAGTAATGGGACTACTACATTTTTTATTTCATTGAATTAGGCCCTTATGAATGCAGAATAACAACACATAAAAGAGCAGACAGTATCCAATAACTGTCATGTTTTTCTGGCTCTAACTATTAGATGAGAGCTGTTAAAAATTCAGCTGAGCTTGTGAATGTTTTTCCTGTGGGAATAAATTTTGGACTGGAAATGAATTAGACAATTCTTTGTACAGAAAAAAACATAGTACATCATTTGATATATTAGAGCTCTGTCTTTGTGTTGGTCATTAATAATATAGTATTAAATTTCAAAGGGAACTATTGGCAACTTGTGATAGAGTGGATGTGGCAGGTGGGTGTGGCAAGAGGGGTTTGATTTTCTAGTTTATTTCTATAAAATTTATGCTTTGTCTGAGTAATAACTATGTTATAATGATTAGAGAAGAGGGAAGACCAAGAAAACAAGAGTAACAATTCTCACACTAGGGGAAATTGAGGATTTTTAAAAATATTTCCTTATGAAATTAAGAACTTAGAACTTGTATCACTAAAAGTGATTTATTAACTGTGTTTCAATGCCAATTTTATTAATGTACTGAAATAATAATGAAGTACATTCACGAAATTCTGGATGTGGTAAGAGGTTTAATAAGTATCAATGTAGTAAACCAGCATAAACTTATTTTAAATAAAATTATTGCTACTCAAGTAATATCCCAGCAGTACTTTTTCTGAAACAGAGAAGTTTTGTATTTGATGTATATTTTCTGAAAACAAACAGTGTATAGTTCCTGAGCACTAAAATATTTGCTTAAGTATGGAAAAAAAAAAAGATAAATTCAGATTCAGGGCTTGAAAATTTTGGGGTATTTTGGCAAATTTTGACACTTACAAATCTATAAATCCTGCCAGCTTTATGGACATAAAAAAGAAAAAGACAAAAGCATAAGATACATCAGCTATTAAGCTGGCATGTGTTTCTAGGAAGTGTTGCCTTTTTAATGTAATATTTGTTACTGTATTATCAGTGTTTATATTTTTTTAAAAATTAAACTTCTTAATGTGAAAAGAAAAATGATTTTTTATTTGAACATGATGTTTTAAAGTTGGGTAATCCCATTAAGCTGAAAGATGCATCAGAATAATGCCTAAAGATACCAAAAATGGTTCATTGGCCAAATATCTTAGTGTGAGTGTATTCTCATAAACATTCTTTATAATTTTGATACTCACGTGTGATAATTGGCTAGAAAAAAATGTTAGTGACTGTTGATGATCACTGGTTTAACAACAGAACCCATTGATTTTTTATGTTTTCCCTTTTTATAATTTAAAAAATTAGGGTGAAAGAACTGCTTTCAATAAAATAAATAATAAAATTCAGATGTACCATAACGGGGCCTTAATTTATTATAATGCATGAAAATATATTCATGAGAACTATGAAGCCATTAAAATACATTATACCAAAAGAGAGAATAAATTCTTGAATTGTATGTAAAACCAAACATGTTTCGATAATCGTGGAAGTTGGTGTTGCCATTGATCGATCTCTTACAGTATCATGAATATATTAATGGCAGAATTTTAAAATCGATCTTTAATGACATGTCCCATCATATATTAAGATAAAATAAATATTTTGAAATGTTTTTCTTCTATATACTTTGCAACGAACTCTCTCATTGTGGGCTCCCAACCTTATAATCATTTTGTCCTTGTTTTAGTTTTCACACTATATCTTTTAATACAGTATACATATCTCACAACATTGTGCAGCTTATTAAACATTTTGAAGCAATTATACAGAAATTGTCAGATTTTTTTTATTCAGATTTAAGATTTTTTAAGTAATAATTTACTCATGCATTTTTCTTTTCAAACATTGACCATTCAATATGTAGAGTGATTTCGATTTTAAGATTAAAAATACTGTTATACATCAGAAAGTTGCCAAATTTCAAATGCAAAATATTTATAATTATCAAAAACTTTTATATAGAAATAAATATATTTTAGCTGTTATTTGTATCTCTGTATAGGTTTGATCAATTTGACTGACCTCGTAGCTACCGTAAAAAATTAGGAAATAGGTATAAATTATGTTTAGTTTTTGTTCTAGTATGATTACATATAACAAGGAACCACAAATGTTTAGTCTTAATGGCTTAAATCTCATAACTTTACATATCAATATATATTTATTTTCATTTCACTTATCATTCAGTGGTGTTTGAATAACTTTGCAGGAATTGCAAAGATGGGGCACACATGCAGTCATGTTACTATATCCAGTAGTTTAAAATTGTCCTTTACAAAGTGACCAGTATCTTGTAAAATACAATCGTGATGTTAGAAAAACATGTACTTTCAAGAATTCTTGATAGAAATTAATAAAAATCCCATAACAGTAGATCTTTCTTCAGAAGCAAATTAGGAATGTTGGTATAAGTTTCTTTGATTGTGCATTAAAATATCCAAAGAAATCACTTTTGAAATGAAAAAACACTAACTTGTACAGTACAAAAAATGCAATTGCCAATATCTTGGACACACAAACAACTCTTAGAGAACATTTCAACAACCATAAATCATCTATTAACGCTGAAAAAAATCTCCCCTGTTGTTCAACACTTTAACCAGCCCAGTCTTTCCATTAATGTTGTTACTCTCATCAGTATTGAAAAAGAATTCAAAAATAAAGCAGATTGAGAAATAAAAGAAACTTATTGGATTGCTAATATAAACACTTTTCAACCTTTCAGAATTATTCTAGATCGTAGAATCAGTTATTTCCATTCATCGGTTTTGACTTGATCAGAAAAATAATTTTTCATTGTTTGCTTATTTTTGTTATGTGATGTGAAAGCTGAATTTCCGGAATCTTACAACTTATTTAAGGTAATTTTTCATACCTTGTTTTACAAATTTGTTAGTATGACAATAACCACTAATAAATTGAGATAGATTGGAAACTGAATTTAAAGTAAAGAATTTCTTCTACACTGAAAGTTAGGAGAATTTATTGGGTTGAATGGATAAGTGATTAGTGGTTAAAAATGAGAGGTATCATTATCAAATGATTATTCAGATTTTGTTTTCAAATAAAATTATTTTGGTTCATACATCTTTTAATGAATTTTTTGTGTTTTTGACACACAAAAGCAGTGCTGGCTATAAAATGCAAGTGAATTTAAAGCCTTTATGTAAGCACTTTCAGAAAAGTACCATATGTAAAATAATAGTCATGTTATTTGAAATTTTCTTAATTTATTTACGTGATAGGTACCATATATTAAATGCTGTTTAGACTGATTTTTAATCTTAGAATTAAGTTTTATTTTAATAATACAAAGTTCCATATAGGACTTTTTTTTACTGATTTTATTCCACATACTAAATCTTAATATATATCTTGAACAAACTGTCTTAATTACTATTCAAATGGAATTATTCAAAATTTTGGTAATGAATCTCATTGCCTCAAATATGATGATATCTAAAGCAAGCAGTGAGCATTCTAAAGAATTATAAAAATACTTTCCAAATAATTTTAAGGTGTTATGCCATTTGATTGAATGTAATCTTATTCAAATGTGTAGGTGTTGATAAATTTATATTTGTATACACACCCATCTGAAAAAAAACATTTGTTTTTCTTTTCTTAATCACAGTATGTAATTACAATACTGATACTTACCTGTTAATATTCTATGCCTGCTTTTTATCCTAATGACAAATATTTCATTTTATGCAAAACTCACCTCAACAAATACAAATATTACTTGTGTAGTTACCCATGTAATAGAAAATACTACAGTACCTTTGCTTAAATTGAATTCTGAAGAACATCTGTGCAGATTCCTGTATCAAGTTTTTATATTAATTATCAGTATGACTGAACAATAAAAAATCTGTCATATATTCCATTGTGGGTACACTTGTGGGAAATGATACATAGGAGAAGCCAGTAGATTATTGGCCGAGTGTGCCTGAAAGCATCTCAGAGACATAATAAATTGTAACAAAGATAAACCATTGGCTCCACATTGTAATTTGACAGCCATAGCCTTGAACATTTTAAAATACTTGTTTTAAAGAAGGTCCCTATGAACAAGTAAAGCAATGAACTACAAGAAGTTATTTTTTTGGTCAAGAAACTACTCATTTCAATTGAATAAATGAACATTTTAAATTTTGATAGTGTGTCTATGTATGTATGTATGTATATATGTATATTTTAGTGAAATTAAATAATTACATCCAAATGAAGCTAAATGAATAAACAAAATCATGAGTAAGGACTGTATTAAAAACAGCAAACCTCAATTTCTGATTAATTATATTCATAAATTTTTAAGCCATAAACAAAACATATTAACATGAAACAAAATATGCTGCATATTTTTAAAAGGGATCCTGGAGTACAAGCTACAGCCTGGGATTATAAAATGTATCCTAGGTTTTGGAGGTGACTGCAGAATTAGGACCCACATTGCAGTGGGGATACATTGTCTATCAGTCTTAACCTCCAGTTTGCTCGTCTCATATTAGAAAATTAGAAATTAGGAAAGTCATATGTGGGTACTCAAGCCCACAATATCACACATCTATATCACCCTTCACTGCCTACAGACAGATGTGGGAAGGTGTCTGCTCTTCCAAGTTAAAATAAGAATAAGAAAAAAATGAAAAATATCAAGCATATTTTGTTTCATGTTAATGTGTTTTGTTTATTGCTTAAACATTTATGGTTATAATATGTATGTGTGTAAGGTATTTCTATTCTCTTTTGATCCTTCAACAACTGCCATACAGAATTTTCTTTAACTTTACTGTTGCATGTGATCTGTTAACCCTGTCTGCATGGCATCCTTTACTGTTTGTGTCACAAGGTTTTTAGTGGCTTACATTTAAAATTTTATTGAAGTATATTTTGTTTATGTTGTACAGATTAGTATAGCATAAAATTTTATCTAATAATTCATAAGTTTTTAAGTTCTTAATTTCATAAGGCATTTAAAAAATACTTAATTTTTTCTAGTGTGAGAAATGTAACTTCTTTTTTTTTCTGTAGGCTTTTTTTTATCTATTAATTTATTCATTACCCCTTCAATAAGTATGAAATTTAATGTGATTACTTATTACAATATTGTCATTATTCAGGCAAAGCATAATTTTCACAGCTTTCAGTCTTATTTGGTTACATTGTGTGGACAAATCATATTTTTATAACCTTCAATACTATCTCATTACAGGGCCATCAAATAAAAAATCAGACCTCTCTCACCACAACCTCCCTTTCAGGATTTGTTATTAGATTTATCTTATGTTTAAATCTTTATTGTTTATGACTAATAGAAAACTCAGGTTTTTATATATCAAATGGCATAGCATATTTTGTTATTTCAAAGAATTGTCAATTTCTCTTTCAGTACAAGTTTTGTTCCCATATCAGTCAGCATATATGAATTTGTAATTGCTCTTATTGCATAGTTATAAAGCCAGAAAGATTGTGACAGTTATGGGATATTGTCTGCTTTTTGCATTTCTTATTTTATATTATTTGGTGTATTATTTAATGAAATAAAAATTAATTAGTGTACTATTATCATTAGCATAAAAAAGTAGGGCTAAATGTCACTGACAAATATACAAAACAAAACCTGGGTAAGGATTTTATATTTTTTATTGTATATTTTTTATTATAAAAGTAACTGAAGTGTCAAAAAGAAATATCTTTAGGTTAGTTAAGGAGTAACTCATGAGTAATGTAATTTAACAGTGTAACCCTTTAGTTCGAAATGGACCAAATAAGCAATAAAATGTAAGCATAATTAACTGCTTGCTGGTGTGAGTTTAAAGCTATATGACAAATAAATGTTAAATATATATATTTATTCATTGACAGTTTTGTTTGTATTTTATTATTATTATTATTGCAAACACTTCTCTAAAAAATTTGCAAAGTTTACTGAAAGTCTGCCTAAAGTTTGTGGATATATACATACTATACTTACAATTAGTAGTATCAAACCTATAATGACTTTAAATTAATACAAAGTTGTCAGTCAATATGGCTGAGCCCATGTCGAGAGAGTTAATAGTCTGATTCACGTTTAGTCAAAAATAATGAAAATTGTTGTTGAAATTACTGTAACAAATAAGAATTAATTTAAATAACAAATGTTGGGGTTTATACCATTACTGATGTGTGAGTCTTGGTGACTTGAAATTTGGTTGTCTAAGTAGAATATAGCAGTTTTACATCATTGTATTACATTTTAAACTGTAACTAATGCATGAAATCTTTAGTTAAAGTTGTCAAGTTTTAAGAAATATTGCAAAAGAAGATAATTTTGCTTAAATATTTTTTTGTTTATTTGGAGATTTTTATCTCTACGTTAAAAAAATCTTATATTTACATAGCTTTTCCATAACTGAAAATATAAAGTATATTTTTCATTTTTCTAATAACACAAATTAAAACTTCAATTCAGAAGTGAAACATAAAAATATTTCTGCTATTCTTGATCAGTTAAAGCAAATGTATATCATTACTTTTCCAAAGCTTTTAGACATTTGCTTAAGTGCAGTATATTCTATAAAATGAACACTAAACATTAAAAGATTTCTAGGCTAAACTCATTAGATACCTGTGAAAAACAAAATTGTTTCTAAGATGAAAAAAAGAACATCACCACCACAGCACATAGTATGAATCTCATATATGTACATTAAAAATGTACACACATGTATCAGTTACATGTATCTTTAGTCTACGAACATCGGAGTCGCATTCAGTATACATAAAATGACATTTATATATAGTAACTTTGTTATGGTTTGCTTCTACAGTTTAAGTGAACAAACACACAACTGTGCATAAAATGCACTTAGATTAAACTTGTGGTTGTAGTCATTTACGAATGTTAAGATAAATATGTAAAGCCCATACAGTGGACAAATGTTTGTGGTTTTCTAAAATGCTGATTGTGTTTGATAATAATGAAGTAGAAAGGTCTTGGTAAACATATTTTTGAATTTGAAATACTTTCTGCTTAAGTGTTGTTGAACTTATTTATTGAAAACTTTGGACAAGTTCAGTATTTACTGTATCCATTATTTACTTTCAAAAGTTTAAGTAACTGTAAAATAACTTATTAAAATCTTGAAAGAATCCAAGGTGTATATGTGTGTTGCTAAGACTGTTAAATTATATTTTTTAATGCTTGTATTAAATGAAATTCTTTCACTGTGGGAACTGTTTACAGGGGTTTTAACAGGCAGACAAGATTCAGAAGTAATAGAACCACCACTTGTTTCAAACTCGGATGTTTGTAGTACACCTATCCAGCCCTTGGGTCCTGAGTTGGTTGGAGGTCCTTCAGCTGGGTTATCATATATACCATTACCAGGAACTCCACAGACTCCTCATGTCCCAGAAGAATCATTTGTTCCAGTCCTAGGAGCTCCACAGCTCCCTCCAGTTTCAGAAAGGACAGGCCTTCAAAGTCAACCACCAACACTTCTTTCACCAACTGGAAATTTTAGTGAGATAACACCTATACCAGATATGACAGTCAGACCTCCTTCTTTGTCTTCTCCAAGTCAACCAAGCAACATAGTCTATCAACAAGGAGGAATGTTGTATCACCATCCAGCTAACTCAGTAGCAGCACCAGTAAGTCATTCACATATTAAGTGTAATGAAAACTAGATTATCGCATTAATTAGATTATACAAGAAATACCATAGTGTTGGGCAGTTGAAGCTGAATTTTTAAAATTTATAGCAAATTGGCAAGTCCAGCTTAAATTCAATGTGAAACTTGAAATCCCTGTAAGCAAGTCAAGTTGTCAACTGTATGAATGGAACCAAACTGAGTCCCCAGAAATGGTTTGGAAAAAGAACTAAGTCTATTTCACTTGAAAAACTTTAATGTGAATATTGAAAGGTCTTTGTGAATGCTAGGATAGCACAGAAGTAAACCATGAAAACAAACTACAGTTCATTTCCAAATGAATTTGGTGCATTTGTACACTGAAACATATGGATTGAACTGAGACCATTTGAAATTATTTCAACATGAAATACTGCCTTAGACCAATATTAAATTCCTAAGGAGGGTTGAATAAAATATACATTGGTGTGCAGCATATATTTATAAAAAGCTGTGATACAGAATTTTTGTCAGTGATACATTGTTTTGATCCATGTTTTTAACATTCCTCTAAGGTGCAGTTAAGAAATGATTAAGTTAATTTCCATTTGTATGAGTATCTATACAACAACCAGAGGATTGAGTTGCACAAATGTGTAGTATTTTTCTTAACAACTGTAAAGTTTATTATTGCAGACTACTTGTTTTGTATAAGGAATTTTATGAAAATAAAATTATTAAAACTTGGTAAGTGGATTTTGATTAACATAAATCTTTTAAAGTTAATTATTTTTAACCAATTCTTGTGTAAAAGTTAAAGCTGAATAACAGTTTAGTATTTTTTGCTAGTTTTAGTCTACTTTAGAAACAACAATAATATTTTTAACATCGGTTATTAATTAGATATTAGACAAATAAAACACTAATCTCTAAACTAAATTATATGAGTAACATGAACTAACTACTATTGTCTAAAGCCTTAATTAACATATATTGACATGTGCTGCAGTAACCACTCTGTAAATATTTGAATCTTAAGTCTTGAAGTAACATATATTACAATAAATAATATATAATATGGTAGTTACATGTACTATAATTACAAATATTCAAAACTAGTGTGGCAGTGAACTGTACTACAAGGCTTGTTATCTAACTGTAGCATGTTGTGTAAAAACTAATATCTGGAACTAATGGTAGTAACATGTGATATAATGTCTTTGGTAATTCCAGAAACCAAAGTTTAATAAGTCATTAAGTTTCTTAAATTATTAACTTCTTTTTCTAAGTTCTGTATAATTAAAGATAAACTTCAGTAATCAACAAATGGTATTATTAGATCTTAAACAATAGGCTTTACAGTAACTGTGTGAACAATGGGCTACTGGTATTTGGTATTAAGTATTTACTTTTAGGCTATAAGTTTATATACAATGGTTAAGGTTAGTGTAGGAGTTAAGTGTTCACAGTTTGTTAGGTGTAATGGATACAGTGAGTGGGTTTTATTTGGGAACTCAGGACTGGCATGTACTTCAAGGGAGTTAGTAATGAAGGTGTGTAATTTTTGTATAAAGTTTATAGGGTGTAAAAGAAGTTGGATGTTATTCTAATCAAAGTAGAAGCAACAGACAAAGAGAAGTTTAGACTGTGGTAAATAGCATGAGGATTTTTAGCATTTACATGCAAGGGATACATCAGTAGAAAGAGTACTTATTAGAGTGGAGAGAAGTAAACTTAACTGTAATGAGCCAATTATGTTGAGCAAATATTTCAGTCCATGGCTTCTACAGATTAAGAACTGTTGAAGGAAGAAAATCAAAAGGGTAAGAGAAGGGTGTAGTTGTTAAAGAGGTTGTAGGTGATTCCTTGACAAAGCATGTGGGTAGAATAGTCTGTAGGGTAAATGTGGAAAAAAATGTGATTATTCTACCCAGGGTCACAAGTGGAGGATATAATTAAGGGGGATAGCAGAGATGCAGATTTTATGATGCATGTAGGGAAAGATTAGTCAAAGAAGCTAATTAATAAGTGCAAAAGGTTGATAAAGTTATTTAAAGAAAAGGCTGTAACTTAAGTTTGTCAGGATACTGCCTGGAATTAAATGTGGAGATGAAGGTACCAGGGCTTAAGTTAGTACGTAAGGATGAGCAGATGGTCGGACATGGTTCAGTGGAAGAAAGGAGCTATTTGGAATGGATTAACTTGGTTGTAATGGAAGTTCTAAACTAGAACTAGACAGTGGTGAGGGTCAGAAAAAACTAAATAATAGAAAAAGAGGCAGAGAAAAGTTTAACATAGGAAATGAGAATAGTAGTAGTTATAAGGAATGAAATAAAAACCCGATAATCCAAGCACTTTTTAAAAATGGATCTTTCTTCTTTAGGGGCAAACTGTTATAAGAATAAGCTTAATTGTTACTATTGTACTACTAGAAGTTGTTACGCATTGTAATTTGTCTCAGACAATTTTCCAGTTTATTGTGTTTCATATTACAATTTCAAATAGTTTGAAGTTGGAATTTGAACTCAGAAGTTAATTGAATCTTGAAATGTATCAAATTTATAATATTTGCCAACAAGATTGATACACACAAGTATCTATCTTAACACATATACTGTAATAAACAAATAACAATACAGTTTATAATAATGCTTATAACAGATGTTGTTGTTTTTTTTATAAAAGTTTCATAAGCTTACAAGCAATAATCAGTCTCCTCTTATCTGGTGTGGAACTGAATATATTAGTGATTGTTCATGATAAGTAAATCAGTTTTGAGTTGATGTTATACTTTGCGTAGTTGCTAGATATTTTTGGCTGGTCTCATGCTGTTTACAAGCTACAAGCTTTTTTTTCCAATGAGATAGCTAATGTCAGTATAGAAATACTAACATCCAGCATAAATTCATTGAAGTTAAATGGCTTGTGAAGGTCAAAATCTATCAACATTCATGATCAAATATCTGTAGTTTTCCAATTAATAGGCATTTATTGCAGTTATAGCTTCTGAGGTTTATAGCATAGTAACTCTAGCAAATCAGCATGTAAAGAGACTATAATACTGGCAGTCACTAGTATTTTACATACACACACTGTACATTGTTGATTCTTATGCTTGAAAATCTTACACAAATTTAAAGAATCAATGACACTCTTGCAATACACATTTAACAATATAAATTACATGCATTTCTTAATGTATATTAAACTAAAACAAATGTAGATATTAGATATATAAAAGTAAATCCATTACAAAGTATAATGAATAGATGACTAGAGCATTGATGGGAATGGAGAATTTTGGTGTGATGGAAATAACTGAAACTGATTAAATGTTGATTTCGATGACAGAAGTTTCTTTGAAATACAGAATTATATGATATCGAATAGGGCTAGTGTATTAAAGAGGGGGAGCTTAATATGTAACAATGTGAGTTACATCCTGTTGAAGTTGAGGTTATTAAAGATAATAACAAGGAGATTAGATCCATTTGGATTTCTATTAGCAGATACAAAGGGAAAATACTTTTTGTGGGATTTTATTACAAATCACCAAACCATGAGGGAGAAAAGTATGGAGAAATTACTCAGAATGGCTTTTCTTACCAATTAGTCAAGAAATCTACTGGAAACAATTCCATTTTAAATTTTTTGTTCACTTCAAACATAGAAATGATCAACAAGGTAGAAATTTGGGAATATCTAGGTGCAAGTGATTATTTCTCCATTAAATTTGATGTTTAACTGCATATGGAGTTAGGTGATAGTGATAGAAAGCAGATTTTGAAGGGAACAAACAAGGGTTAACTGTTATGAATTGGCCAGCTTGAAATTTTAAAGATAAATGTTTGAAAATTTAAGGTAAACATATTCCTTGTGGAAAGAAAAGGGTAGCTGCAAGTGAAAAACCATGTTGACTCACAAAAAGTTCAATTAAATAAAAGCATAAAATTAAAAATTTTAAATTGACTGGTATGACAGGAGACTAAGAACATTATAGAATTTCAAAAAGTTGATGAAACAGGAAACTAAAAAAGATGTAAAAGAAAAAGATATGTGAAAACTAATGAGTTTGTTTAATTCATTAAGAATTTTAAAAAAATTAGAATGAGATTAGAACACTTGAAGGATGATAAATGAAGATGTGTCTGATTATTATGAGATAACTTGGTTATTAAATTTTTCTTTCTATTTGTTTTTTTTACTAACAAAGGTTTAAGCAGTATTTTACATCTTGAACAATCGATGAATGGAAATGAACAAGATGACAACATTAATTCTAGGCTGGTTAAAAAAACAAAATTGGGAAGTTCAAAAAACAATAAGGCTGCTAGGGCAGATAATATTTCCAAAGAGTTTTGAAGGAAGTTAAAGACTGCATATGTGAGCCGCTTAGTACTAATTTATTATCAATCCTTGAATAGAGGGCAGGTACTAACGTGACATCTCTTTTAAAGGGAGGTGATAAAAATTGTCGCAGTAATTATAGACCTATAAGTGTCACATCACTTGTGAAAAAAGTCTTTTGAAAAGTCTGTTAAAATATGCTTTGCAAAGTCATTTAACAAAGTTTAGGGTTTTATTTGATAGACAACATGATTTCATTAAGGGAAAATTTTGCTTTTAGATCTCTTCACTTTCTTTCAGAAGGTTACTGCTTAAGTAGATATGAGGGTATAAAGTAGATATTATGTGGTGTATCTGGATTTTCAGGAATCATTTGACAAAGTGCCATATAAAAGGCTTGTAAACAAAATTATCTCTAGAGGTATAGGGGATAAGTTAGGAAATTGGATAGAAAAGTGGCTTAATGGAAGAAAACAGAGGTTTGTTACAAATGGAGTTCAATCAAACTGGATTAATGTTACAAGTGATGTATCTTAGGACTCAGGCATAGGACCTTTGTTCTTTTTATTTAAATCATTATATTACTTAAAAGTGCAGATGATATGGTGTTGCTGGTTATGAAGTGGCTACTGCTGCTTAAAAAAAGGATTTAGATCATTTATTGAGGAGGGCAAGTAAATAGTATATGGATTTTAATTATAATAAATGCAAGATAATGCATGTGGGTTATTATAATTTGAATTATAAGTATTAATGGATGGGAATAACCTTAAC
Organism: Tachypleus tridentatus; assembly: GCF_004210375.1. NCBI lineage: Eukaryota > Metazoa > Arthropoda > Merostomata > Xiphosura > Limulidae > Tachypleus > Tachypleus tridentatus. Next base: position 91,849,144 of record NC_134827.1, on the reverse strand, counting down.
AGTATCATGAAAGAAAAGAATCTTGTCACAGTCGATCAGTTTCTAAAGCCATCTGAGCAGTGTATTGTAATTAGTAGTGGGACAAATAGTACAGGGTGTTTGGAAAATCACTGTGCACTTGTATATTTATTAACAGACATGTTTCAATATAGAATACAGGAGGTAAGTATGAATAACAATTATAAACAATGTTGAAAGGGACCCCCGTTGGCATCAATACAGGCCTGGATCCTTCTTATTTTGTTTATAAACACTGCTATCTGTTGCTGGCTTGAAATAGACTTAATGAATGCTGATTACAAAACTGCACAGTGACTTTCCAAACACCCTGTATTTTTGGTTATGTTTACAGAAATAATGAATACAAATCTGAAGAGGTTATAACTTCATTATACAGGTCACTGGTTGGGACACATTTGAAATATTATGTTCAGTCTTGGTCTCCTTACCTAATAAGAGACATTGAATTGTTAGAGTTCAGCAAAAGGTTACTAGAATATATGGATGGATGGATCATTGTATGAGAGGAGGCTGAAATCTCTCAATTTGTTTTCTCATAAAAAATTAAAAGAAGGAATTTAATTGAGTTGTTTAAAATTTTTAATTGAATTGATAGTTTTTCATATTTAACAAAGAGAATAATAGTACTAGGAAACACAAGTATAACTTTTGGCAGGGTAGGAGTCATCTTAAGCTAAGACATTTTTTTTTTTTAACAGGGTGGTTGGCCTTTGGAATGGATTGCCTTCAGATATTGTAGAGGCAGTACATTTGACTGAGTTTAAGAAAAAGTTGGATAACTGTATGAATTATAAGGGCAGGCTTTGTTGGTTTTGTTTTTTTAAGTTAATTCTGTTTACAATGTAGAACAGCTGAGATGGACCAGTAGAAACCCCATGTTGTTCCAAAATGTTATAATGTGTGATGTTAATAGTCTTGTAGTATAATAATTGATATCCATAGTATGACTAATATCATAATCTCAGTAGTAGCAACATGTAGAATATTACTATTTAAAACTAAAGTCTAGATGTGTGAAATGTACTGTGATACTAATATTTGAAACTGGAGTGTTTTATTGACAGTTACTATAACAGTTAACATCTAGAACTTAATGTTTCATAAAAATATGCTACAATGTATCCAAAATAAATATCTAGTGGTGACATAATTTATTATGGTATTCTAATATTACATGCTTTACTTTCATGTAGTGTATATTTTTTCTTCACAGTTTCTTTCATTTTTTAAGTTCTAGATGGAACAAGTTAAATCTGTTTGTAGTCCTATGCTAAATTCAGCCTGAGGTGTTACTTTCTGTTAGAGATGCCAAAGTTTGAAATTTGTCTAACCAGTTAATCATCATGCTTGAACCAATTCATAAATGGTTAGTCTGTGAAGTTTAAGAACTGTCATTATTATGTTATGGAGCCGATACATATCACAGAATTAAACTCGTATCTCCTTTGTGTTAAGATTTTATTATTCATTCGCACATTAAACTGAAAATAGATTATTAAATCACTCCTGTATTTGAAAACAAAATTCACAAAATAATTTAGATGAGATTACATATTATAGTTATATTGCTGCTTTGGCTCACATATTTAGAATTAGACAGTATATTCTCACAAATTCTTTGTTTAGGTATTTCCTTGTATGCTGAAAGCCATCTTATGTTCAAAGATTCTGTACATTCTTATCCACTATTTGCCACATGTCATATGACCAGAAGAGTGTTTGCTTAAACACATTTCTGATTATAAAGTAATATTAAAGTCCTAGTATATGGTTTTGTTTGCCTTCATAAGTCTAAACATGTATGATATAACTAAAATTAATTTTTCATGTCAGTTCACTTTTGATGCTAAAAACAGTAAGGTCATTCAGTTTTCTCAAGTTAATGTCCTCCACATGAAGTTCTTTATCAGGCTTAGCTTAATGAATACTCAGCTGATGCAATGCAAACATTTTAAGATATCTCATCTAACTTGAAGACTTTTATTTAATGCATAAGCCAAAGTGGAATTGGGACCTCTTCAAAATTGGAATGTGAATTGCTTTTCAGTGGAGAATTTCATCTTTCAGTTAACACTTCAAAACAGTTATAGTATTTTGATTCAAAATATTCATATGCATTTTCTGTTTGCTCTGTTAATAACTGGAAGTAAGACCACAGAAGGCTTAGGAAGATATTGATGCTATTTTCAGCATAATAATGGCTAATTAGACCTACTGTTATGGAATCAACAATAACTTATAAAACATTTCATTTAAATAATGTCTTTTTCTCTTTCACTATCTATATCATGAATTAATAGCTCCTTGGGAACCTCCTTGAAAAAAAACACTTCCCATGAGGTTCTTTACTTCTACTCACATACATAGTCATTCTCCTTCAGTGTTTCCCTCTATTTGCAGAAAAAAAAAAAAAACATTTTACAAGCCTTTCACTCCCATACACCTCTCAATTCACATAATTTAACTGATATTTGTGACTACTCTAAAGTGTAATTGTTTTATATTTCTACCTAGTCATTACAAATTATTTTCTACTTTTTAATTTTTCTGCCAATACAGTTGTCCTTGGTTATTCATTTTGGATATTAATTTTGAATTAATACTTTGAAGGGTATATCTTCTATCAGCATATTTACACTGGCTTCAGGTGGCTGTCCTTGACTGGAGAATTTTCAGTTTTACTTTGTTGGGGGATTGATCATTCAATAAGCTGCCCTTAGTTTCTCATTGAATTGAGTTTAGGGTCCCAAACATTTTCAAATACAGTTCACTAATTTTGGAACGATAAGGTGTTATTCCACTATTGTTTTTGAGTATTTTTATCTGTAGTTATTTGGGCTCAATGACATAGATTTAGGTAGATTGGTGAATACTCATAATTACATTTAGGTTTAAACTTAGAGCTTAATAGTATCCTTTGTCCTTTAATGTTAGATTAGGATTCTCATGGGTCTTTATTATTTAAGGATTACTTACAATTCATCTTGCTGATATTGAGTTAACTATTATTTTTTTTTTCATCAAAATATCACATCAAATGTAACACCTGTTTGATTTTCTTTATTATGTATAATTTATACTTCATATTAAGTTTATTTGTGTGGACTTCTGGAGTCTGAAGACTGCACAAACTTCTCCAAATGTTCTAATTATTATTATTAGGTTAGGATTTTTGAGTTAGAGCTTTGTGATAGTTTGATTAGGCTTAACAAGTTTCTTGTTATTTTTGGTTTAGGTCCAGCATGGCCAGGTGGGTTAAGGCATGGGACTCATAATCTGGGGGTTGCGGGTTCACATCCCCATTGCACCAGTCATGCTTGCCTTTTCAGCCATGGGGTGTTATAATGTGATGGTCAATCCCACTATTCATTGGTAAAAGAGTAGCCCAAGAGTTGGTGGTGGGTGGTGATGCCTAGCTGCCTTCCTTCTAGTCTTACACTGGTAAATTAGGGACAGCTAGCACAGATAGCCCTGGAGTAGCTTTGTGCAAAATTCAAAAAACAAACACAAACATTTTTGGTTTACCTGAAGTTTATATTATGGGTAAATTAATAATTAGGTTAAATATCTTCATTTTTTCAGCACATGATATCTGATACATATGTTTGTTTCATTGCACACTTTGTATCAGCTATTTCATTTTCTTAATTCTTTATAATTTATACATAATTAATTTAGTCTGTGAGAAACCCTAGGGGTTGGAATCTGTCCTACCTTTTTTGATATTGCTTGCCTTTCTTCTACAATAGTTGAAACCATTTTGTCAGTTTTCTTCCATCTGATTATGGCTTACCTTCCCAGGCCTCTTTCTACTTTATATCTGCTGATTTTCCGGTGTCAAAACCAACTAGTTGGGTTTAATGTGACATTCTTCATTATTTTTCTGTGGTTTGGGGCCTCACTTGACAAAGTGAAACATTCATCAACTTTCTTTCTCCTGTTCTGTAATGGGTTGGTCATCTGCAACTTTGCCTCTTTTGTTCTGAGTCATTAACAGTCAGTTTAGCAATATTTTGTTCAGGCAACATTTTTAACTTAGGCTCTTTCATGTCAATATCAAACAAGGTATTGGAACCAGTGTTTCTTCCTTGTGACTTGTGTTGTTATAACTAGTATGTGAAACAAATGATTATTAATGATATTTACTGTAGTAATGTGTATGTGAAGAAACTGTGTTATAATAATATACTTTACTAACTAGCATGTTTAGTAATGGCATTAGGTAATAACTATTACCCAAAGAAAGTGCTTATACACTTTCAAAAATGTTCAGTTTTAGGGTTTTGTATTTTTAACTTCAATTGATTTTTTTGAAACTACATGTTTTCCTAACATAATGAAGAAAAGAAATCTTAGTTGTGATATACTTTGTAAAACAAACCTCTGAAGGAATATGTATTGTTTATATACACTGTAATAACTACTGCTACTACACATTTTCTTCAAGTAGTAATAAGTTACATTGATTATATTGACTGGTGTCATGTAAAGTAATCAGTTAATCAAAGTCATGATTAGATCTATTAATATCATGAAAATAGTCTATTTGTGTTTCCAGTTATTCCTGTTTATAACAATTCTGTATTTTATGATTCCAACCATCCAATAATCAAAACTAAAATTAAGTTTATTAACATTATACAAGGACTCGGACATTTTTACCAACCAAGTAACTACCCTGTAATAATGCAACTATATACATTATAACTCTGACAAGCTTTTTGTAAACATTAAAAGTCTTGTACACAAAAAATAATATTTATAGATAAAGTCTTTATTAAAGATTTGTCTGTGAAGTTACAAAAAACATTACTGGGTCAGTAATTCAGTATCGTTGAATTCAAAGATAAAAATACATTTTTCATCTTTGTGTTTTTATATTTCATTTGTAAAATATCTACAACCTGTTAAATAAATATCAAAATTTTTTTTTAAACAAAACTTTATTCCTTATCTTTTTTCTCTACAAGAGCAATAACTGGAGCAGAATCATCCATAATTAAATTTGAAAAATACAAAATCAAAAATACATTTTGTTTGTGACTGCAGATAGTAACACATAATTACAATCGTTTATAAAAAACAGTTTAGGCTTATAACACTTTTTCATCTGTTCTCACTTAATTTTATTACTTTCTTGGTCTGTAGTTACATTTTACTAACACAGCAAAGTGGTAAATTACCTGGTGTAAGCTTAGTGCAAAGAACATCAAACAGTGGCAGCTCACTTGCATACCTTCAGAAGTTTTCTTATTTAAATTTTTTTTCACTTAGGTTTTCTCGCATAACCTGATTAGTTTGTAATTTTTACATTTTAATTAATTTCATTGAAATGTATATACCAATAAATAAATAATTTATTGCTTTATTTAACCTTCATGTCCCCACTAGTACAGCAGTAAGTCTACAGATTTACAATGCTAAAATTAAGGGTTCAGTGGACTAAGCAGATAGGCCAATGTGGCATTGTTATAAAAAAACACACATTTAATCTTCACTTCCTTTGTATGTGGGAGCTTGATTTAGTGAGACTTTTTCTCTCTCTATGTTGGATCCAAACAGAATTGATGTAACTTTTAAATCTGAATTAAAACATAAAATATGTATGAAACACAATATGAGAATATCTCAAAACTACTACAATTTATCTGTTTTTTTAACTGACCTATGATTAGGTTTAAAAATTTCTTAACTTACTGGTGCTGTTGCTTTAGTCCAAACTTATCAGTCTCTTATGACAAATTATTGGCTTTTATCATTAAACAAAACAGTTTGCTGAATTAAGTAGTGTAGAGTTTGCTCTTTCTGTTAGTTATAAGCAGGTCCAGTAGTAATCTCAAGGAGAATCATAGACATTTCTTAAAAGATAGAGGATGTGAAAGCAGCATGTCAGTATGGATTTAAAAACATAACAATATATCATAAAGCTAGAGACAAAAAAGTTGAAATTTTATAGTCTGGCTTGTGTGAATATCAATAGTAAGTGGTTCTAATTTGTTAAACAATCTTTAGTTCTTATAAGGGAAGACAAATAATTTAGGAACAAAATATCAGTGCTTTTATGTCATAACTTACAAGTGCATATTCAGAAATTACTTAAATGTTTCATTAAGAAATTATGAAATTAAATCATAGATAATTTTCAACTTGTGTAATAAAGTACATTTTGATGTCAAATTTTCTGATATACATTGAAAATGAGGTTTTTTAAGTTTTGTTAAAGCAAGAAGTTGTGGCATGCACTTTGACCTACCTGAATTATTTAGCGCTAACGTCAGGAAAAAATCAGATAATTGAATTCATTATTTCCCATTATTCCAAATATTGTCATTATGTTTTTTCATTACTGTTTTAATCTATTAAAATATTGGTGAATGTCACAACTTACAAAAATAATAAAGTAATCAGAATTTGAGGTTTCTATTATTACTGTTTGTGATTTTTCAACACATCCAATTATTGCCATTATGTAGGATTGATGTTAAGCACAAAACTGTAAGTTGGTTATCTGTGCTCTGCCCATCACAAATTTAAAATTAAAGTTTTGTTTGTTTGTTTACCCTCTCTTTTTGTAATAATTGTATATAATCAATTAGTTGAGTGAAGTTAAATAATAAGTCTGACAGTTTATTAGCAAGTTCCATCAGTCACTCAGTTCCATACAAGTAACATTTACTGTAAAACCACCATCTGAAGAAAATGTATGATTGAGACTTATACTGTTTTAAATAGTATTTTTAGAAGATATTTGCTCATGTTTTTTTAACTCTTCTGTTTTTAGCTTGATTGTTGATTTTGTTAAAGGAATAAGTGGATGATTATTCTCTTGAGTGTAATATACATTTAACTGCTGAAGATATTTGTAAAATATAAATGACTATTGGGATACACTAAAATTTCAATTTAAATACTAGGTCTGATAGTTTTAATTTTCTGTAAATACACTGCCAGGGTTCAAGAGAGGTTTCATACCCAGAACTGGCCTTTAGGCATCTGCTTATGCTCCTTACTATGGTAAATCTGGTTAGATGCTTTTATGAATAATTCTTATTGATAAAACTATAAAAATCATATAGTTGACCTATTAATGGATGTACCACATCGTTCTCTTGTAATGTTACCATCACATTTGTTTATTGCAGAATACTATTAGGGACTCTGCATGTTCTGTTTTTCTTGGGACCCCACAGTGTAAAGGATAGTTTAATATATATTCTTGTACTCTTGTATTTATAAAAGTATTTATGTTTTAATTATAAATTTTTTTTCCTTTTCAGGTCACATATGTGGATCCAGTACAACCACTTTTACCTAATTCTAGCATAAGCATGCCTCATCAAACTTCATTTTTACAGAATCGTAGCCACTATATTACTCCTGATGGTCAGCCAGCTTATTATGTCCATCCAACTCCTCCTGTACATCCTGCTGTACCTGACAGTTCTGTAAGTATAAAATACTTGTAGACTGCAATACAGTGTTTACTTAAATCTTGTATAATACCAAATCATCTGTTTTTAAAATTACATCTATCACAACATGAACATTATCAGTTGTTTTTTTCTTTAGAAATGGGACTGAACTGAATGATAAAGCCATATTACAGAAGTTTCAATAAAATAATCCTCATGTGAAAACAGTTTCTTGATTTTTTCAGTTTGTAAAATCTGTAATATTAAATCCCATTTACACTATACTTTAACTTATTAAGCTGTACTACTTAACATATTAATAGGTAAACTTCTGTGTTTTTCAGAGTTTTCATTATCAGTGGTACCTTGGTATGTCTTTAAATAAAAGTATGTACAACAATAAATAGTTTCTTTTTTCTCACCATGTATGCACAATGAGGGATCATTTGGTCCTTCAAATTTGTCTCTGTGTATTTACCTTTGACAAAAACAAAAATTTAAATCAATCATTGAATTTTTAAGAAATTAATAATTCCTCTTTTAATTTTTTTTTAATACCAGCTTTCACTGCTGCTAATGGCAATTTCCATTTCTATCAGATGTGTTATTCCATGGTAAACAAAGTGCATCATCACTTGTCAGATATTTGTCTAGGTAGCTAATTACTCCAGTTCAATCTATAATACATTAATACATCTAGAAATACCCATGAGATTAATGTGATCCACAAACTTTACTACTTGTGTTCCTATCATATCATCCATTTAAATAAGAAAGAGCAAAGTCTAAATTACTGTATTCTGAAACACACTACTTATATAAAGTGTTAGGTTTGAGTAGATCCACTTATAACAAGTGTTTGATGTGTTTCTTTACCAAAATAATCCAAGCATTTAGATTCCACAACTTATTAAGTAAAATTTTTGTTAAACTATTATATTTTGCACTGTATAAAACAGCAGTCTTTTAACTTGAATTTACTTAATGTTTTGGTTTTAAAAAATACATATATTTTTCTTATTTTCTGATCATGAGACTTACACAGATTTTATTTGTTTCAGTATTTTTACTTTCAAGAGGGTATATAAGTTATCTGATCACTATTATAAATATGATATTAACATACCCAATTGAGAAACATCAGCACAGTTATAACCTACACTGCTATTCATGTTATGTTGATAAATATCTGACATCACTAAAAGTTATCTAACTTAAAAATAGAATGTATCTTCATGAAAATTGGAAATATCTCAGTAAACATTTTTGTACACCAAAAATCATATTTTATATATATATATGCTGCTGGCCAAAATTTTATGGCCAATGAAGATAAAGAAAAAATATGCATTTTGCATTGTTAGGCTCAACCACTTATTTGAGTAGAGCTTTGAAAGAAAAGGGAAAATAAGAATAAAAAAAACTTTTCAGCACTTAATAGGGAAAATGTGAACACCATGAAATTAGCCTAAATACTAGCTGGTCAAAAGTTTAAGACCATACTGAAACGAAGCATTAATTGGTAAACATTTTCCCTATTAAATGCTAAAAAAGTTTTTTAATTTTCCTGTTCTTATTTTCATCTTTTGAAGCTCTACTCGAATAAGTGGTTGAATCTAACAATGCAAAATGCATATTTTTTCTTTATGTTTGTTGGTCTTAAGATTTTGGCCAGCAGGTATTTGCATGAAAAGTGAATTTCATGGTAAATTGTATTTATTTTCATTTTGTAGTTTCCAAATTTTATTTGCATAATCTCTTGAACCTCTTAAATGAACATCAAGAGATTTTTCTTTAATAACCTGTATTTTATATTTAGATTTCTACATAAATAATACACTTAATTCCATAGCTATTAAAGATGTCATCCAAGAGTAATCAAAATAATGGTTGAAAAACATGAAATAAGTTAACTAACATAGTTCTTTCTTTTTCTGTATTTACTGTGAAGCTACTTGTATCCACATTTTAAACCTCTGTTATTTTTTGAAATATGTTTTCAGTTGTTTCTTTTTATTTTGCCATATGTAAAAGGGTTATTAAACTGCACAGTGATCAATTTCCTTCATATCAAAATTGTGTCAAATAGCTTTATGCTTTTGGATAACAAGGATTGGTTTTGAAAAAGCCTTTTCTGCAGAAAACAAACTCAAGATGAAGTTCAGTTGCTTTCTGAAGACTGGAAAGTTAGATTGTTTAATGAGAATTTTATTGTCAGACCCAGTACTGCTATTAAAATGTGAGACAGTGCTTAA